>NC_135306.1:15424485-15726459 GCF_048772815.1 Callospermophilus lateralis
TATAGATGTGTGTTCCCAGGTAAACTATAAAAATAGTCATAAACAGGTATTGACTCTAAATACAAATTAAGGTCAACACCATGTTGAAATAGAGTGTCCCTACTCAGTGCTCATGCTTGTCATCGCTAACAGACAGCTGGAATTTTCTTACCCATCCTCTGTGTGTAGACTTTTGCAAATGATGGAAAGAGCTATGGAACTTGTTTTCACTTTATTTGTTTCATTCTCTGTGGTTCCTGGCAACCGCTAAAGTGAAAGCCCATGGCTCAGTTCATATTTTATTTTGGAGGTGCCATTATGTGCTAGTACTTTGCCATCACTGCAAGTTTAATATCAACGTGGGCTGTTGTTTCTAGTCATCGTGCTTGAGGAAGGCAGCATGGTGCACTCAAGGCCAAAAGATGGTGTAGCTATTTTTGAATTTGGTGAGACATGGGAAAGATCCTCAAAGTCACACATATTTTTTTTCATGTGAAAATTGGAATAACAAATCTGCTCAAATAGCATATTTGATAAGGAACATGTGTGAAGGATCCATTTGAACTTTATATGCCGGTGTATATAAAAGAGTGATTTTGTTAAGCTTAGGTGAACACTCTGTCCTTTTAACAACTGGTTTTTGTCATGAGAATACCTCCTGCACTCTCCTGATGCCCATCAAAGCAACAATAACTCCATCCAGTGTGCATCTCTAAATGTAATGTCTTCCTGTATGAGGCCTGTCATAGTCCACTCAGTCAAAGAATCCTTTAAATGGGAAGTTATGGTTCACCTTCTGACTTCCCAAGATGCATTATTTGAACGCCTTCTTGAATTTAGCATTTTCCAGCACGTGTCATATTTATGTATCACAGGGATGGCTGTCAGGCACTGTGCCAAGTATTTACATTCATTATTTCATTTAATTCATAACTCTTCGAAGGCAGATATCACCTGTTTTAATACCTCTGGTTGGACTGGTGTTCTATGAAGACAGAGACAGTGTATCATTCATCACTGTATCTTCAACATGACCAAATTAGAACTTAATAAATGCATGTTATTTCTGTAATTATTTTACTGTTAGTATTATTATTACTATTAATTAGCTTCTTATAACACTGTCATACCAGACACTAAGCTAAGCATTTTTCATGCATTATCTTAGTTACACGTAATAATCCCATTTTAAAGCATGAGGCATTTAGTACTCAAAGAGGAATAACTACTTTTACAAAGTCACAGGTGTCATAATCAGAAATTAGGTTTTGAAGATTGGCGTCAAAATTCATGGTCTCAATTCCACTGCTATTTGTGGGAGGATCTGGGTAGATCTTGAATCAACTTTATTTACTATAATCATCTTGGCTCAAATTTATTCATCAAGAAGTCCTATCAAGCTCTGGTTTTCTCCATTCCACAAAGTGTCATCTGTCTCTTGACACTCCCAAAACATGTTGGCTCCTCATACACCAAAAGGTACATATCAGTTGCCACCATCCGCCACATTCCTTATCTGAAGGTTTCTTGGTGGAAAAGTGCAAAAAGCAAACTACTACAGAGCAGTTCACAGTGGACCAGAGTTCTTATTCATCTGCCTCCATTCCCCTCTCTTGCATATTTTCAAATGCAGTTAAGGATAAAGAAATCGAAATCAAATGGATTTCTATATATATCAGTGATAAACCCTCAGAAAGAGACATTAGGAAAACTACCTTATTCATAATAGCCTCCAAAAAATACATGAAATGCTTGGGAATCAATCTAGCAAAAGAGGTGAAAGACCTATACAATGAAAAGTACACAACACTAAAGAAAGACATTGAAGAAGACCTTAGAAGATGGAAAGATCCCTCATGTTCTTGGATAGGAAGAATTAATATTGTCAAAATGGTCATACCATCAAAAGTGTTATACATTTAGTGCAATTCCAGTTAAAATCCCAACACCATTCCTCCTAGAAATATAAAACACAATCCTGAAATTCATTTGGAAGAATAAGAGATCCAGAATAGCCAAAGCAATCCTTAGCAAGAAGAGGAGGCATAATAACACCAGACCTTAAATTATACTACAGAGCAATAGTAACAAAAATAGCATGGTATTGGCACCAAAATAGACTGGTAGATCAATAGTACAGAATAGAAAGCACAGAGACAAACCCACATAAATACAGTTATCTCACACAAAACAAAGGCACCAAAAAACTACATTGGTGAAAAGATAGCCTCTTTAACAAATGGTGCTGGAAAAACTGGAAATCCATATGCAGGAAAATGAAAGTAAACCCTTATCTCTCATCATGAACAAAGCTTAACTCAAAGTGGATCAAGGACCTAGGAATTAAACTAGAGATCCTGCACCCAATAGGAGAAAAAGTAGGTCCAAATCTTCATGGTGTTGGATTACATCCTGACTTCCTTAACCAGACTCTTACAGCACAAGAAATAAAATCAAGAATTAAAAAATGGGATGGATTCAAGCAAAAAAAATCAATACATTAAGAGTAAGAGAACATCTTTACTGAACCCACATCATATAGAGCACTAATTGTCAGGATATAATAAAGAACTTAACACCCCCCAAACAAATAACCCAATCAATAAATGTGCTAAGGAACTGAATAGACACTTCTCAGAAGAAGATATTCAATCAATCAACAAACATATAAAAAAATGTTCAACTTCTCTAGCAATTAGAGAAATGCAAATAAAACTACTCTCAGATTTCATCTCATGCCAGTCAGAATGGCAATTAATACAAGCAATACTAAGTGTTGGCCAGGATGTAGGGAAAAAGGTACACTCATACATTGCTGGTGTCACTGCAAATTCAAGGTTTTCATAAATCTTCTATGGAAAGAAGTTTGGAGATTCCTTAGAAAAGGAAGACTCCTTGGAATGGCACCACCATTTGATTCAATTATCCCACTCCTCAGTCTATACCCAAAGGACTTAAAATCAGCATACTATAGTGACATGGTCACATCACTGTTTATACCGGTTCAATTCACAGTAGCAAAGCTATGGAATGAACCTAGATGCCCTTCAACTGATAAATGGATATCCAATGGAATATTACTCAGCATTAAAAGAGAATAAAATTATTGCATTTGCAGGCAAATAGAAGGTGTTGGAGAATATCCTGCTAAGTGAAGCAAGCCAATCCCCAAAAACCAAAAGTGAAGTGTTCTCCCTGATAAGTGGATGCTGACTGGGGATGGAGAGAATAGAGGAACTTTGATTGGGCAAAGGGAAAGGAAGGAATGGGAGGGACTTTGGGGGAAGGAAAGATGGTGGAATGAGGTAGACATCATTACCCTAGGTACAGGTGTGACTGCACAGGTGGTGCCACTCTCCATCATGTGCAACCATAGAAATGAAGCATTGTGCTCCATTTGTGTACAATGAATCAAAGTGCATTCTGCTATCACATAGAACTAATTAGAACAAATTTTTTAAAAGAATAAAGAAACCCATAGGTATGTTAGCTCTTCCACAGAGCTGGCACTGCTCCTGATGGCTGGTTTTAAGAAGACAGTGAAACAGGACAAGTGGCAGAGGTCAGCCTGAAGTTTCTCCGTTTGAACATTGATTAGGAGTAAAAGCATCAACCTGGCCCATGCACTCTGATTGTCATTACCCACCCTGAGGGAGAAGGAAGGATATGATGAACGCTTCAAGTGAGTCCAGATAGTGAAGTAAGTAAATGGCTCTCATGGCAGCAGAAGCTAGAGAAATGCTTCATGAGGAACACACGAATCTAATGAAAATGAAAGCAAGGACAGAGAGAGAAATGATTTTTTCAAGATTGCTATTGGCATAGGTGGTATAAATCAAAGCTAATCTAGTAATTGTCTTTTCATGTATCAGGATCCGTTGCCTACACTGGACAAAATTCTTCATTTTGCATAAATAAAATTGATCATTTTTTTTTGTTAGAACACAACAAGCAATAGAAGAAAAAGCATAGATCTATTCAGTCATCATTCATTCATTGGCTCATGCAATCACTCATTCATGGATGCCTTCCAGACACCACTCTTTTGTAAAGAGGATTTGAGCAACTTGCAATGGGAAGCTACACTTAATAAATACAGATTTCAGAATAAAATAAATATAAGACCCAGTAAATAAAAGACATAGGCACAGAACATATATACAAGACCAGTCAAGTCCTTGAGCAGGAGCCAAAGAGGAAATGGAGATAACAAGCTAGAGACAACTGGAAATTATTTTTTCTAAAGATAACACATTCTCCTTTCACCAAAAGAACAATCTTTTGCTGAGAAGTACTTCGGAGCTATTGGGAAATAATAATTTGGAAACTTCTGCATGCTTTCAGTATTTGTCCCCACGAAAAAGAGAGTACTGGAGGGGTGCTTAATGCTTAACTTGGAGCTTCTGAGAAGTGATGGTGAAGAGAGGAATGAGTAAGACATATAATTAAAAAATGGGGATTTTAAAATTTCTTGTTGAGGAAAAGTAATTCATGCTACTTTGAATTTTGAAAAAAAAATCTGATTATTCAATCATTTTTAACTAAGCATTTTAAAGACGTCCAATAATTAATAGAACAGGAACCTAGAGAAAATATGCACTTATTTTTTTAAGATTTAGTTTTCACTGTATCTATACAAAATTGATAGGATGGTAGAAGCAACGTTAATATAATCATCATGTAATTTTGACATTGCCATACTTAATTTGTCTGAATATTGTAACTGTGCTAAAAGTAGCAGTATGGATTCTTCCTTAAATATTTTTGTACACATTTCTAAATAATAAGAACATTTTTTCTTTTTTTTATAGTGCACCTTAATTATTCAGAACAATGTGTTTTATTGTGGCATATTCATACATGCAAATAACATACTTTGATCATACCTACTCTCTCATACCATTCCTTATGCTCCCTTCTCCCTCCTCTGATCCCTTGACTCTTCCCTGTCTTCCTGCTACTTCTATAAGATCTGATTTTCCCTAGATTCCATATATGAGGGAAAACACAAAACTTTTTTTCCTGTGTCTAATTTATTTTTCTTAACATTATTATCTCCAGTTTAATCTATTTTCTTGCAAATGACAGGATTTCTTTCTTCTTTATGGATAAACGATATTCTATTATGTATATCTACCACGTTTTCCTTATCTTTTTATCTGTTGAGAGACATCTAGGCTAGATAACTCTGTAAAGTGACTAGCATGAGTTGTGCTGTGGTAAACATGGGTATGCAGTTGTCTTTGAAGTATGCTAAAGATGCCGAACAATTTTTCATGTAAGTATTGGCCATATTTGTACTTCTTCTTTTGGGGTATGCCTTCTCAGTTCATTTGCCAATCTAATGATTGGTCTCTTTTGCTTTTTTGGTGTTTTTGAGTCCATGCATTCTGGATATTAATCTTCTACCAGAATAGTAGCAGGCAAAGATTTTCTCCCAGTCTATAGGATGTCTCTTTCTTGAGTTATTTCTTTTGCTGTGCAGAAGCTTTTTTGTTATGATGTAGTCCCATTTGTTGATGCTTGCTATTTTTTCTTACACTCTTAGAGAACTACTCGGGAAGGTGTTGACTCTACTTGTCCTGGGGCATTAACCTTAATTTTTCTTTCAACATCTCTGAAGTTTCTGGTCTTAGTATTTATGTCTCTAATCTATTTTGAGTTGATTTTTGTACAGAATGACAGAGATCTATCTTCATTTTTCTACATATGGATATCAGTTTTCTCAGCATCATTTATTTCAAAAGGTTCTCTTTTCTCCCACCTGTTTCTGGAATCTTTGTCAAGGGTCAGGTGACTCTGTCTGTGTGGGTTTGCCTTTGTGTCCTCTATTCCATTCCATTGGTTTCTGTGTCTGTTTTTGATGTGGATGCCATGCTGTTTTGGGCACTATGACTCTATAGTGGATTATGAGATTGGGTATTGTGGTGCCTCCAGCATTTGATAGTAATAGCATTTTTTTCCCCAAATCTGAATACCATTATCATACCCAATAAAATGAAATTTTAAAATCCCAATTATCATCAAATATTATACTTTGAGTCAGACTCAGCTTATGTTCCTCATAGTGACAGAGCATCCAATGTCATATCAAGAAGTAAGCCTGATTGAACTTATAGTTTGGGGGTCATTAAAGTATCACAATTTTGGGAATCAGGAATGATTATCCAGGGAGGAATTTTCCTCACTTCCTAAAAATGGCAAAATCTATCAAATCTTTTCTGAAGGCGGTTCGAGAGAAGCTCATGGCAAAATTATGGTTTCTTTTTAAAAATAACACATTTTTGTCTTTTTAAAAGTTGACACAAATTTTATTAAAAATGAACAAACATGCAATACAGTGGATTTTGTAAAAATTGTGTTACTTTTGCTACCACCTCTGATAACAAGGTATAAGTCATCTCAATCATACTGGAAATCTCTTAAGGAGTCACTCCAACCCAAGACCTGTAGTGGATTTCATTCTCCATAGAAAAGTTTTACTTGTTATTTAACTTCTTAGCATGTGATATCATGCAGCAAATATTCTTTGTTGTACGTCACATTTTTGTAACTTAGCATGACATTACTGACATCCATCCCAGGTTTTGCATGTATTAGTAGTTTGTTCTGTTTTATTGCTGTATAATGCTCCATTATATTAATGTATTATAAATTATACTTTTTATTTATGCACATTTGGATTGTTTTAAGTCCATTGTTCTTCTGAATAATAATGCTGAAATATTCTTACACAAAGAGATTTTTAGATGCACATTTTTTCTATCTTGCTAAATGCCAAGGGATGGAATTGATTTTTAGGTGTGTTCATAACTATGCAATAAAATGCAAAACTTAAAACACTCCCATTTACCATGAATTTGAATCCAGTTAATCCACATCACCACCTACATTTCATAGTGAGGATCACTTTGATCTTAGTTATTTTAGTGAGTATATAGTGGTGATTCAGGGATGTGGTTGAACACATTTTTCACTTCATTCTTTTGTAAATTTTTTTTAATTGTATATTATTTACTTTTACTAATTAGCTATATGAATTTGTTTCATATTCTACATATAAGCCTTTAAAAGTGAATAGCCACTACCTGTTTTTCACTTGCATTTCCATTTTTTAAAATAATATCTTTTAATACCAAAGTGTTTTTAATTTAATTAAATTTACTGTATCTTCATGATTAATGCTTTTGATGTCCAGGAAAATTTTGCCTGCCCATGATCATGAAAACACTATGCTTGTATTCTTCTAGAAATGTTATAGTTTTGCCTTTGATGTTTAGGTATATGATCTATCTCTAATTAATTTTTTTATGTGATGAGAGTTAGTGGTCAAGGCACATTTTTTCCCCTAAAGGACATAGTATTGTTCCAATATTATTTTTAGAAAAACACATTTTCCTACCGAATTATCTAAGTAGCTTTGATACCCAAACTTACTTTCTGAAAAAATTAATTGACTAAATATATGCAAATTTGTTCTAGACTTTCCAAATGCTCTATCTATTTATTTGTTACTAAGAGAAAAGCAATTTGATTGCTGTAGATTTACAGTAAATCTTAGTCACTCTAAGGGCCCCAAATGTTAAAATTGCATTGACTATTCTAGGTGCCCTTCTTTATAAATTTCAGAATAAACTTGTCAATTTCTACAATGAAAGACTGCTGGAAAATTGACTGCTATGGCATTAAATCTATATAGAACTATTTAAGGAAAACAGATATCTCAATAATATTAAATCATTAAATTAATGATCACAGTATGTTGAGAGCCACAGCCTAAGCGGCTCCAGCACACTTCCAGCTGCCAGCTGATTGGCTCCTCTGCCGTGATGCTCATTGGGCTGTTTCCCCACCCTTTCAGACCACGGAGCTGCTCATTGGGGGACTCTTTTGGCTCCGCCCACACGACCCAGCCAATCCGCCTCAAGAGTGGGAGGAGTGGGGGTTGAGAGGCTCACCAGAAGCTGGTGGTGGCAGTTGTGCTCTGAGGAAATTCCTGAAGAGCTCCTGTGGTGCTGCCTGTGTGTTCTAAAAATAAAGTTTGTTTCTGCTTGACAAGTGGCTCTTGAATTGTGCCCAGCCAGACTACGGCAACGCTATGTCTTCATTTATTAGATTTCTTTATGGAGTGTTTTGTGGTTTTCACTGTTTTTACCTAAGTATTTTATTATTTTATTTAATTTTTGTGGTGGCGATTGCACCAGGGCTTCACACATGCTAAGTAGGCACTCTACCAACTAGCTACATTCCCCAGGCCTTTTTAGTTTTCATTTTGTACAGTGTCAAACTAAGTTGCTGAGACTGGTTTCAATTTTGTGATTCTCCTGCCTCAACCACCTGAGCTGCTGGGATTACAAGTGAATAGTGGCACAGTGTCTGGCCTAATTAGTTTATATTTCAATGTTAGTTATAAGTAATGTTTTAGAATCTACTTGCACTTTAGCATAAAGGAAATGCAAATTAAAATCACACTGAGATTTCACCTCACTCCTGTTAGATTAGCAATCATCAAGAATACAAATAATAATAAATACTGAAGGGGTTGTGATGAGAAAGGAACACTTTAACACTGTCAGGTTGTAATTAGTACAACCACTGTGGAAATTAATATTGAGGTTCCTGAAAATACTAGGAATGGAACCACCATATGTCCCCATCATATGACTGCCTGATATTTATACAAAAGAATAAAGTCAGCATACTATAATGAGGCATGTATACCCGTGTTTATAATGGAGTGATTTACAATAGCCTAGTTATGGAACAAACCTAGGTGTCCATTAACAGATGAATAGATAAAGAAAATCTGCTATATATGCAGAATGGAGTATTACTCAATCATAAAGAATAACACTGTGTCATTTTCAGGAAAATTAATGGAATACTGTACTAAACAAAATTAGTTACATTCAGAAAGTCAATGGTAGTGGTTTTCTTTTCTTTTTTTTTTTTTTTTTTTTTTGTTTTCATATGTGGAAGTTAGAGAAAATAAAAAGCGAGAGAAAGTTTGTTGGGGATCCCATAAAAAACAGAAAGGATAATAGTTGACTAGAGGATGGGGATGGAGGTAAGGGAGAGGGAGGAAGGGAAGGAAAAGAGAGGTATTAGGGAGCAAAAATGACACATATGTGCCATATATATGTATGAATATGTCACAGTGAATTCCACTATATGTACAATTATAATGCACAAAAAAATTAAGGTTAAATAAATAAAATGTGCTTCCACAATTATTTGTTGCTAGCATTTGGAAATACATTATTTTGTGTACTAAACTTGAATCCTGCAAAATTGTTTAAATTACTAATTATAGGAATTTCTCCATGAATAACTTGAGATTTTCTGTAATATCACAGCTCTGTGAAACCAAAAGATTTTTATGTTTTCTTTCAGATTCTGTACCTTTTCTCATAGTCTCTGCAATAGGAGTTTAAATGAAAGTGCTCAAAATGGATATTTTGCATTTGGTTCCAATCTTAGGAAGTACTTACTCAGTATTTCACTATAAAGTCTGATGCTAGGTCTTTGATTTTCAAACATACACTTTCTGAATCTGGGGAATTTGTTTTCCATTTCTGTTTTGGTGAATGTTATTATCATGGTTTGTGTTTAAATTTTGAAATATGATTTTTTTTTCTAATGGAGATAAACATGTTGCTGAGATTTTTGGTTGTTGTTTTATTTTGCCCTTTTTTCCTTTAAAATTCATAAACTACACTGATTGATTTTTTTAAGAAATCATTGAACCAAAATTGCATTCTTTAGGAAAATCTTCTTGATCAGGATATTTAAAAAATATTTTGCTATTCAGTTTTAATGATATTTTTATTAGTTTTAAGTAGTTATACATGACAACATAATGCACCATAATACATACATAAATGAAGTATAACTTTTTTATTTTTCTGGTTATACATGATGTAGAATCCCACTGGTAATGCAGCCATATAGGTACATAGGTTAATAATGTCTAATTTATTCAATATTCTTTTGACCTCCATACACTCTCCTTTCACTCCCTTTTACCTAAACTAAAGTAACTCTATTTTTCCCTAGCTCCCTTACCCTTATTGTGAGTTAGCATGCGCACAGCAGAAAAAATATTCAGACTTTAGTTTTGGGGGATTGGCTTATTTTGCTGAGCATGATATTCTTCACCTCCACCCATTTACCCGCAAATACCATAATTTCATTTTTTAAGGCTGAGTAATATCCCATAGTGTGTATATACCACATTTTCTTTATCCATTTATCTGTTGAAGGGCACCTAGATTGGTTCCATGGTTTAGCTATTGTGAGTTAAGATGCTATAAACACGATGTGGCTGTGTCACTGTAATATGCTGCTATTAAGTCTTTGGGGATAGAAAGAGTGGGAAAGCTGGGACAAATGGTGGTTCAATTCCAAGTTTTTTGAGAAATATTCATACTGCTTTCCACAGTAGTTGCACCAATTTATACTCCCAGAAACAATGTACCTTTTTCTCAACATCCTTGCCAACACTTATAGTTGATTGTATTTTTGATAATTGCCACTTTGACTTGAGTGGGATGAAATCTTAGAGTGGTTTTGATTTGCATTTCTCTAATTGCTAATGTATTAAGCATTTTTTCATATATTTGTTGGTCAATTGTATTTCTTTTTTTTTTTTAAAGAGAGAATTTTTTAAATATTTATTTTCTAGTTTTCGGTGGACACAACATCTTTGTTTGTATGTGGTGCTGGGGATCGAACCCGGGCGGCACGCATGCCAGGCGAGCGCGCTACCGCTTGAGCCACATCCCCAACCCTCAATTGTATTTCTTATTCTGTGAAGTATGTGCTCAGCTTCGTAGCAATTTATTCATTGTGTTATTTGTTTTTTTGGTGTTACATTTTTTGAGTTCTTTATATATCTTGGAGATTAATGCTCTATTGATAGTATTTTGATAGGTAGTTTTTTTATCTACTCCAGAGGGCTATTAGCTAGAATTTTTTAAAGTTTATTTAATGTCTTATTTTTTTCTTAAATTTCAAGTGGCCCCCCAAAATAAATCTTGTTTATCTTAGGAAGGAATTTATGTAAAATTGGTTTTCATTTTCATATAATGGCTAATGCAGATAATAAATAAGCCCACCTATATTTGGTACTTTTTATAACTCCCATTTTAATGAATCATCTTCTTTTAATATAATGAAAAATACAAAATGTATTCCACTAAATAAAATAAAAGTAGTTTGTTTTTATTGTCTTCTGTTAGCTCATGATATTCCCTTGTCATTCTTTTAATTTCTTTAGGATTTATACCAAGGTGCTCTCTATAATTCATCTTATGAACATTTATGCTTTCTCTCTCTTTTTTTGGTACTTAGGCTAGCTAGGGATTTTCAATTTTATTAATCTTTTCAGAGAATGAACTTTAGGGTTATGGAATTTGTAGTTTGTTTTATGTTTTACTGAATTCCCTTCGTGTGTAGTATTTACTACCTTCGACTTAGTTTAATTTTTTTTCTTTTTATTGGTTCTTAATGTGGAAAATTAGATAATCTATGGAAACTTTTCTCCTTTGTCTTGGTAATATTTAAAACTGTAAAGAGTGCTTTAGCTATGTCCTATGACATTTGATATATTGTGTTTTGTAACCAATCAGTTGAAAGTATTTTTTATTTTCCTTGTGATTTGTCTTTGACACATCCATAGTTAGATGGAAGTTTTCTAATTTAAAATTATTTGTGAATTTTCCAGCTGTTTCATTGATTTTGTGAAAGATTTAATTCTATGGTGATCAAAAAGCATAGTCTGCCTTATTTAAATTCTTTCACAACCTCAGATACTTGCACTGTAGTACACCTGAGGAAAAAAAAGTGTCATGACATTGTTGGATTAGTGTTGTTTAGGTGTCTGTTGTTTCAGATGGTTGACAACATTCAATTTTCTCTATTTTCGCTCATCTTTCATCAAATTTTGCAACCAACTTCTGAAATGGAAGGATTAAAATCTCCAATTAAGTTTTAGTCTATTTCTACTTCTGTTAAATTTTTCTTCACGTGGAGCTGCATGTACACTGAGGATTTATGATTTGTGATTAATGAGCACCTAATGGGGTGAAGCATCAGCTTTTTTTCTGTCAATACTTTCTGTCTTGAGC
Organism: Callospermophilus lateralis; assembly: GCF_048772815.1. Taxonomy (NCBI): domain Eukaryota; kingdom Metazoa; phylum Chordata; class Mammalia; order Rodentia; family Sciuridae; genus Callospermophilus; species Callospermophilus lateralis. The sequence continues at coordinate 15,436,593 of NC_135306.1, forward strand.
TTTATTTTGTCCTGCTATTAACATGGTGACATATTATCATTTGGATATGAGGTGGCCCCCAAAGTTCATGTGTGAGACAATGTAGAAATCTTAAGAGGGTTTATGATCAGACAGTGAGAGTTGTGGCCTAATCAGTGGGTTAATCCATTTGGTGGATTAATTATTTAAATGGATTAATAGGTGATAACTCGAGGCAGATTAGGGCACAGCTGAAGACCGTGGTCACTGGGGTTTATATACTTTCTCTGGAAGTGGAGCTGTCTCTCTTTTCCAACTGTCACAGACTGGGCAGTTCTTCTCTGCCAAAGCTTTCCATCATGATGTAATATCCACCCAAAATCTGCTTCCTCCTCTAGGTTGTTCTTATTGGGTCTCATAATCACAAAGACACAAAGCTGACTGAAATACTACATAAGCTTTATCATGCTTTGTGGTGAATTGATATCTTTTCCATCATTTTTTCAAATCATCTATGTCATCATATATAAATTTATCGATTGTTAATAGCATTTGGTTATAAAATTAAATTAATACACTCATGTTAAAATTTGCCGCTGGCTGTTTGTTTTCTATTTTGTCCTCGTTTTTTTTTTTTTTCAATTTCAAGCATTTATACTTATGTGTTTATGGAGAGAGCAATGTGCATGAGAATATTTATAGAATGGTGTGTGTGTGTGTGTGTGTGCGTGTGTGTGTGTGTGCGCACACACTGCATATAATTTAGTAATTTTCAAGAGTGTATTTCAGAGGTACTGAGTTCACTCACATTGTTATGCACCATCATGAATATTCATCTCCAATTTCCCCAATTTTTGTCTTCCGAAATTAAAGAAATTGTGCCAAAATCTATACCCATGAAACAGCTCTACCCACCCTAGTCTTTGGAAAACACTATATATTTTTAAGCATTTCATTTTTTAAGCATTTTATTATATCTTGATATTATGATGTGCATTTTCACTTAATATAGTATAACTAAATTATATGTAACATTACATATATTTTAATGAACGTAGAGCAGAATAATACTATTCATAAACTTTTCGATATCTTGGCTATTTATTTTCACTAACCTTCATTCTTTTGTGTAGAACTATGTTGGTCACCATTTTCCTTCTGTCTAGAACACATCTTTAATATTTCTTTTAGATCAGGTTCACTGATGACAAAATGGTTTCAGCTTTCATTACTTGGAAATTCATTTACCGTTATTTTCAAAGACGTCTTCCCTGAGTATTGACTTCTCCCCTCCACCCGTGTGTGTGTGTGTGTGTGTGTGTGTGTGTGTGTGTGTGTATGCGTACAGAGCACTTAAAAGAATTCATTACAATCTGTGTTAGGTATCTTAAGATCAGAAATCCGTGAGCATTCTTGTTTGTTATTCTGTATGTAGCACACTTTTTCTCTCTCTAAGGTTGATTTTAAGATACTTCTCTTCATCTGTGGCTTTCAAATTTTCATTATATGCCTTTGTGTGGTTCTGTGTTTCACCTTCTAACATTTTGTTGAGTAATTTGTGTATGCCACTTTTTAGATTTCCTAAAATTTTGGAATTTTAGCCATTATTCCTTTGAAATATTGTTCCTGCATCTTTCTGTCTTTTCATTTGAAGATTTTTGTATGATGCTATTCATTTTCTCAGTGTTTTCTCTCCTTCTGTATTTTGATTTAGAAGTGTGAAACCAAGTCCTCATTACAATGACATTTAGAGATAAGATCCTTTAGCACATGATTAGGTCCTAGGAGCTCCTAGATCGTGAATGGTATCAGTAATCTTATAAAAGGGAGCCTTTGAGTCCTTTAGCTTGTCCCCTGTTTACCATGTGAGAACAGAGCATTTTTTCTCCACTGGAGTCCCCAATACTGAGGTGCATCTTAAGCAGAGAGCAGCCTTCACTAGACACTGACCTTAGCAGCCCTTCCATATCAGATTTCTCAGCCTCCAAAACTGTGAGACATGAGTTTCTGTTGTTTATCAATTATTCTGGCTCAGGCATTTTGTCACTATAGCATGAAAAGATTAAGATCCGCTGCTTAAGTTTGAATAATTTCTCATCCTCAAATTCAAGCATTTTGATGTTTTTTCTTCTGAATTTAATGTTGTTAATCTCATCGATGGATTTATTTTTCTAATGTTATCAGTTTCATCTCTAGAATTCATATTTGGTTCTTTTTATGTCTTGCATTTCCCTCATCATTTTGTCCGCATCGTCCTTTAAGTCCTTAAGTATACTGAGTGGATTTATATTAACTGTTTTTAAATCCTTTTTTGTTAATTCAATCATTTCATTCATCTGGAGATTTGTTTCTATTTATTGATCTTCTTTCAGTGTATGTCACATTTTCCTGCTCTTGAAAAGATAGCCATTTTTCATTAGATGCCACACACTGTCATCTTTACATTATAAAATGAGAAGTTTTGTAGAGTTTTTGCATTTTTTAAGAATTCATTATTTAAATCAGTTTTAGTTTTTTAGCTAGAGAGAAAGGTATAGATGCCTTCTGCAAACCTCCTGCTCTCGCACATGCATAGCTTCCACCAATATCAGTGTCCCCACTAGAACAACATGTTCATTACAACCAGCATTGGAACATCATTATTACTCAGTCCATCATTTATCTTAGTGTTCATGCTTGGTGTGGTACATTCCATAGTTTTGGAAAAATTTATAATGCCATATACACACAACCATAGCATCACACAGAGTAGTTTCATTGTTTTTGGCCCCTCTGTACGCCACCTCTTCATCCTGCCCTCCTTCTCAACACATGGCAAGCACTCATCTCTGTACTATCTCCATGGTTTCACGGTTTCTACAATGTCATGTAGGTGGGGTCTTCTAATTTGGATCAGAAACATTTCCCCCAGAAAGTTCATTTGTTGAAATCATGCTCCTCAAGGCAGCAAGGTTCATTGAAGGGACATCTAGAAAATGATTAAATCATGAGGACTGTAACCTCAGGAGATTTTGAATTCCTTTTGGTGGATTAATAATTTGAATGGACTACTCAGTGGTGACTATGCAGAGGTGGGACATGGCTGAGGGAAGTGGGTCACTGGGGGCATGTCTTTGAGACCTACATCTTGTCCCTGGCTCCTCTTCTCTCTCTTTCTTTTCCTGACTGTCATTGAATTGAGAATTTTTTCTCTGCCACAACCTTCCACCATGATGATATGCCTCATTTCAGGTCCAGAGAAATAGAGTCAACCCACCATGGACAGAAACCTCTAAAACCATGAACCCAAATAAACTTTCCCTCCTCTAAGTTGTTCTTGTCAGGTGTTTTGGTCACAGAGACAAAAAGATGATTAATATGGGAGTCATACAACATGGAACCTTTTCCAGATTGACTTCTTCCATTTCATGGGGTGCATTCAAATTTCTTCTATGTCTTTTTATGCCCATTTCTATTTAGCACTGAATCATGTTCTATTGTCTCTATGCGCCAGTTTGTTTATCCATTCACTTATGAAATATACCTCTGTTGCTCCCAAGTTCTGACAATTACCTATAGTCTTTTAGAAGACTGTTAGACTTTATTCTCCGAGACAGTTACTTACATAGTATATTGGTATTTTGGAGTTACATTCTTTTAAGAATCTGGAATTTTGGGATTCAGTTGCATTTTACTGAAGGATCAGTTTGTCCCCATTACTACTATATTTTCTGTCTGGGTGATCCACTACAGGCCTGTGTATTCAATATGAATTCTTCATTATGACCAATCAAAAGTTGAATGTCTCACACCCTTTGTAAGTGCCAGGGCCTTTACACCTGATAGCCACTCTACCACCCCCATTGATAACATGCATTCCTCTCTTGAGACTGCACAGTTTGCATGCCTGTCTTATAATTCAGCAAAAGACCATGAAGCCCACAGACAGATTTCAGCAGCAGATTTCTTTTGCCTACAAAATCCTTGTCTTTGGTGCTTGATATGTTTCATAAATCATAGACACCTCAGTCCTCTCTGATGGCAGTGATCATGTTTTCTGCCCTTGTCCTTGGGACACAGCCTCCCAACCCACCTACATCCCATGCTTCAGTGTCCACAGAGTGTTTCCAGCTGGAAAGCTAGAATACTCAGGACACTTGACTCCTTTATCATTTTACACAGGGAACACAGTCCTGCTATACTAATATCTAACACTGGTAAACCATTGCTTAGTATATTTTTTCCAATTTTCATAGGGGAAGGGAAAGTTCAATATCAGTTACTACGCATTGGCCAGAAAGAGAAATTCAGTTATTCACTTATTTGTTTTAACCCTCAATTTGTCTCCTTTTGATTTTTCTCAAGAGAATAGTTCACTCTAGAGTTATAATAGGCTTAAAAGTCGAAATACTGATGCCTCTTGCATGAATGTCGTAGAAGTAGTTAGACAGTTTTGGTGTGAATGTTTCATGCAACACAGATCTCACTGCATATCAGTAAACCTACTTCTTTTTAGGCAGTCCTTGTGAATTAAAAATTCCTCCTTACAATTAACTGAAATTTACCTCCCCTTAATTGTTTGACGATCTTCTTCCATCTCTGCTATAAGATATTGTGAGTGCTTTAAGCTTGAATGAATTATAATTTTACCACAAATATGTTTTATAATAACAACATTTCTAATTTTCATACATTACCTTTTTATTAAAATAATTTTACATGTCTGTCCTACTAAAGAAGATGTAATTAGTACTATTTGTTAAATCTGAATAAGTTGACATCCTAAAGTCACAAACTGAATTTTGAAGAAAGATTTCCAGATACTGAGCTTCTCATAGTATTGATTCTTCATTTTTTAATAATGTGGATACCTGGTGGGGTTTAGTAGAGAAAAAGGAAGGTATTGAACTGACCTTACAAGCATGAATAAACATTAATTTACTCAGCACTTTGTCAAGATTTATATATGCAGGTTTAGTTCATTAGAATATGAAAAAGTCATGAAAAAGGGAACCCCAATTTTGGGAAATCCCTCTACTTGGGTACAAACTGAATAAACTTTGAGGATTCCAAACTAATATATACATTAGGCTATTAAGGTGACAAGGGATAATTTATGTCTAAAAGTTCTGATTATATAGTTTGAAAGACTGTTTTAGGTAGAAAATTCTGCATACATATTAAAGATCAGTAATGTTGTCTAATAATAATGCATAAGCTTTGTTAATAATTTATTATGATTTGAAAATGCAGATATACCTTCCACTTAATATCTGTCAGATATTAAGTGGAAGGTATATCTGCATTTTACAAATCATAATAATTATTAACAAGCTTATGCATTATTATTAGCAACATTACTGATCTTTAATATGTCTGAGATTTCTAACCTAAACCAGTCAGACTCCAAAGCCTATACTACAAAAAAAATTGTGTTCTCACTTCTAGACAGGTTAAAATTTAAAGAGTCTCTGGCATTGACCATTTGTGTCTGGTAGTAAATGTAAATACATGTTGCATAAGTAAAAATTTAAGGCACTTAACACCCCATTTTTACCTACAATCTTCCTAGACATTCCGTTCCCACCTACTGTCTTCCTACTTCCTTATTAAAAAATGGCAGCACATGTTAATGAACATTTCATGAGTATTTTCTATAAGCTAGAAGCAAATTCCATAGCAATAAATAGTATCCATGGTTAATACCATCAATAGCTACTTAGCAATTTATTTATTTTTTCTCTTCAATAAATGAAATGCCAAATATTTTGGAAATGTCTTTTGAAGATGAATCAGGGGAACGTATTTAGGACAGATTAGGTTAGTGGCCAGCAATAGATTGGCTCCTCACCTCGGTAAATAAAGTTCTATTGAAAAAAATCATTTGTTTATATATTATCTGTGGTTCAATGATAGCAGAATTTAGTACATTTAGTAGTTGCAACAGAGAAACTATGGCACACAAATGGCTACTTTTCTGTCTTTCACACACACACACACACACACACACACACACACACAAATGCCAACACCTGGAATAGATTAGGAAAATGCCTGGGAGGTATAATTTAATTGTTTAAAGCAATAAAGTCAACAGATCGAGCTTCAAATGGAAAAGATCGATAAGTGAATTGGATGCATTACAGAATATATAAGCAAGGGTTGCTTATTTCAGCAAATTAGCTAGGGATTGATTATTATTTGAGAAAGATTCACATAGAGATTCTGAGGAGAGAATATAAATGGGTCATCTTTCGTCTAATATGTAGTGTAATAGTAAGGCATGTACCCAAGACCCTTTCAAGAACTAAAATGCTATTAACTGTGATTTAGGCATGTCTTGGAATATCTAGTACAGAGGAATGCTAACCTAAGGAATCTCCCTGAAGAGTGCTTACTTCAGAAGTAATTTTTCTTTTACCCTCTAGAAGGCTTGCTAAACAATAATCCCTGGAACAACATTGACAACAACCAAATAGACTGACAAGTGACAAAACAAACAGAAGTTTATTAACATATATTTATACATTGGAAAATACCCAGGGAAAGAGTAGCACCCAAGGAGGGGAGTTAAAACTCCATCTTATACAGTATATTCAATCAAAAAAGCGATATATTTTTTAAAGAGTAACAAGAGAAAGGTAAAGGATGTTGAGTCCCTAGGAACAGCAACTGATGAGAAGGTAACTATGTGGGAAATATTGAGAGGCAACTATATTTCCTGAAGTTTTTTATAGAGTTATTGCCTTCTTCATGCTGACAAGGGTCTAAGGTCATCCTCTATCATTCCTGATAGGGGAAAGGGAAACCACACCTTTGCAAATTTATATCTCGGTTTTAGGAAAGGGAATTTTTCTTTGTTAGCTTCTATTCAGTTGCCAATATGTTTAAATGATCCATATGCCAGAGCGGAACATTTTATGATGGTCTGTTTTACTGTCCTTCAATCCCAACAGGAAAATGAACAATCAAATCATTGTAACAATCAGGAATGAGATGGGAATGATTGTAATACAGTACACTGGTTAACACTTGGGTTAGTTGCCTAACCTAATCTCCACTGGGCTATATCTGAGTCTGATGAGTACTGATGGGATAGGGTTTTGACTTGGTCTAAGGAATACTTTTCTAAATAATAATAAAGTGTGAACCAAGTGGTTGTCTCAGTTAATGGTCCATCTAAAATATGTTTGGCATCATGAGTAAGATAAGAATCTAGCCTGATATTTTTTTTTCTCCCAAATGGAAAACTTACTCATCACCATTTATTGAATAACCCACTCCATTTTTCAACCCACTGATTTAACTACCTCTTTTATTTTCCAAATCCCAAAATACACTAGTGTCTGTTTTTGTAATTTTAAAAATTCTTTTTCTTTCTCTAAGTGTCTATATTCTGATACAGAAATGTGAAATTTCATTATGGCTCTGGAATATTTTAGAATGGTAATTCTTCTCTCATTATCCCTATTAATAATAACATATTAAGCATTGCAAAATCTTCTAGATAAACTCTAAGATAATTTTTAAGCTTCTCTCACAAATCCTTTGGAATCCATAATAGAAATACCAATGTTTCTAAAAATTAAGAAATATTTTGAAAGCTTTTAAATAATATAAATCAATTTAACTAAAAACAAAACTTTTTCTAAATTCATTGTCTTTGGCTATGAATTCATTCATTATTTATTTTTTATGCAGAAGGGATTGAACCTATGGATACTCCATCACTGAGCTACACCCCAGCCCTATATGTCTATCTGTCTATCTATCTATCTATCTATTTATTTTTATTTTGAGACAGGGTCTCATTAAGATTCCTTGGTTGTCCTTGAGCTTGCAATCTCCATCTCTCAGACTTTCAAGTAGCTGGAATTATAGATGTGCGCCACTGCGCTTGCCTTATTAATATTATTTTAGAAGTACTGCTTCTTTCTAGTTGTATCTATTCCTAAATCTTTTGATGTTTAATTTACAATTATTTATTGAATCATTTTCTCAGTTATATTTTCTCTTTATTTTATTTATTCATGGGAGTGATTGATTTTTGTATATTACTTATACTTTCTGATAATGTTTCAGTTGATTAATGTTTTTGAATGAATTAATGAACGATTAGAAATTAAATAATAAGAGAATCTTGTTATCACTGAATGAAAGTCTACCAAAAGACCACCATTATATTTCCAGGCATCTCATGATACAATTGCTTTTTCACATGATTCTTTGAGGGAGAGAGAGAGAGAGAGAGAGAGAGAGAGAGAGAGAGAGAGAGAGAGAGAACACTCATGAATCATTTTCCACATTTGATCATTAACTTCAGCATAGAGATGTTAAATCTGAGAGACTTAAGAGGTGACCAGACTTACCCAGGAGCCCACTGTGACAGACAGGCTGACCTTGGATTCACATCAAGTTATCCTAACCCAGACTCAGTGCCCTTTCCAACACATTCCACTGCTCCTCATTAGGGTCTGCCTCCTTTGAAGACTTTCCCAGCATTATTCAATTAGAAATTGTACTAATGTGTATGAGTTCTCTTTGAGATTATGCCAATGATATTTTTTAGAGGTGGAACAAAGACAGTCTTGAAAGTGCTGGCTAAGTTGATGTTCAGCCTCTAGAGAGGAAGAAAGAAGGATCCGGGATTCAGTGAGATGCAGTATGACAAACCCACATAAACTATTGGAGATCAGATGCACCTCATGTGTCCTGGTGTATTGAAGGATCTGTCACTCACACACTGGCTTGTGTGGTAGAGGTAAGTTAATTTATGTTAATATGCAGAGATGTTTCTAATAACAACTTGTCAAGAGTGTAGAGGGACCTATTAAGAGAGAAAAGTGAGAAGAGAAAATGAATACTAGAAAAGAACTGAAAAATTAGCCAAGAAAATAATTCTCCATGATAATAATGAGCGAGGTAGCCAGAATTGCTTTCCTTTTAACATTTCATCTGAGAGTTAACCATGTTTATTTTTAAGAAACTGAATTGTAAAATTGTCTTTAAGGGGGACATAATGACATCTAATGTAATGAGGGGTGGGTATTGAGGATTGTGATAATATGGTTAAAACATATATTGAACACTATATTATTTTTAAAGATTTGATAGAGAAGATCTATGTCATCCATCTACATTGAAGAAAAGTTCATTGTATAGAAAATATAGATAGTCTAAATATTAAGTGGAGAAACTCTATAATAATAAGTATCAATAACCCAGAAAATGAGTACTCCATTCATTCATTTCTTCTTTCAATAGACATTCTCTGACTCCTTGGTTCTTTGATCTACCCTTTGCTATCCACTTTTAGAAATACATTAACAAAGTAAATAATTCATAATCTTTAAAACATAAAGTTACAAAGAAGTGGGAGTCACTCCCGTGTACAAGAAAACTCAGTGGAGAAAAAAGTGAGTGATTTTAGATCATTCAAATAAACACAGTGCCGTGTTCTGATTGTCTCACAGGCATGGAAGCAGATTTTAATTTGGAAAAACATTAAAAGCCAGAACTATCCAAAGATGGTATAGCAAGCATCCAAATATATTACTAGATTTTACCAGATACTATGATCTCTGCTAAGTAAGGGATTGATTGATAATATCTCATTTGATCTAAAAAGTAGCCATGTGAGATAGGTATTATTTTTCGCATCCAGATCAGAAAGAAAACTCAGACAAAGAGATGATGTACAGTTTACTGCATATCACAGAGTCAGCCATAATAGAGACAGTATTCGTTTTTTTTTTCTTAAGCCAGAGGTCTAACTATAATTTCAAATGTATGCATTCCCACCTAGAAGAAAAAGGAGCAAAATGTCACCAAAGTTTTCAAAAATAGATTTGAAAGACTTCTTAACCTCCTGAGATGGTATAAATTAATGAAATAAATTTAAATATTTAGACAGTCTCTTTTCACACCTAAAATACGAAGAAGTTATGCCCAAATTTCTAATATTAATGTTGTGTAAACTCAAGAAAGTAATCTTACTTTCCAATGTACATATATGAATACACCACGATGAATATCTACATCATATATATGCACAAGACTGGCATCTTAATTAGAATAAGACATACTTCATGTTTGTATAAATATGTTAAAATATACTCTACTGTTATGTATAACTAAAAATAACAAATAAAATAAATAGAAAGTAACTTTATTATCCAGAGACTGATCGATCATTCATCTGTAAAATGGGGAAAGTATTGGCAACTGCCAATATTTGATTGTTTAAACAAATAAATGGGATAATGACTACCAATAACTTTTGTGTATATATAAGTTTGTGTGAGAAGAAGCCCTGGTAAAACAGGGACACCATGTATTTGACATAAGTGAACACTCAGTAAATATTAGTATTTGCACTTTCGTATTATTGGAGAATTTATATTATTATAATTGGGAAATATAAGAAAAACCTATTGAAATATGTAAGAAAATATTGGCAGAAGGGAACACAAAGGCAGGTTTCCATGGTCTCTGTGTTAGTCAGCTTCTTGTCACTGTGATCAAAGTATCTGATATGAACAACCTGAAAGGAGGAAAGACTTGTTTTGTCTCACAATTTCTTAGGTTTTGGTTCATGATTGGCCAGCTCCATTGCTTTGAGCATCGGGTAAAGCAGAACATCATGGCAGAAAGGTATGGTTGAGTAATACTTCTCAGATCATGGCAGCCAGAATGCAGGGAGTGTGTGTGTGGACAGGCAGAGAGGGTAGAGTGAGCTAGAAATGGGTCATGGACTAGAAACAAATTTCCAGGGCCAGGGATCCCCTACCTCCAAGAAGATCCCACTTTTCCTAGTATCCACTATATCCCAGTAGTACATTCAGTTTTAATAGATGCATACACTGATCAAGTCAGAGACCTCAAGATCCAATCATTTCCCCAAAGCCCCACCTCTGAACAATGCTGCACTGGGGACCAAGCCTTCAATACAAGAGTCTTGGAGAACCCTTCATATCCAAACTATAATAGTCTCCATAAATAGAAATTATTAAATCTGAATGCATACTATCAGTGGGGAAATCATCTTAGAATTATTAAACATTCCAAGATCAGAAGCAATACCCATCAAGAGAAATACTAATGTACTTGGTGCTCTAAATGGATCATATATTTAAAATAATAATAGATTACTTAATAATAAGCATATATCATTAAAATAATATGTTCTCAATTATTTTAAATAATAGATGCATTAAATAACTACTTTGTCCATACTTTCATGATCATTTTATTTATTTTTTAAAACCATCACTGAAATTAGATTTTGAAAAATGTGGTCTTTTAAAAAATTGACACTTGAACCATTTGATATGTACCGTGAAAATAATAAACCTTGTCCAGTACCTCACATCATGTTCAGAAATTAATTTGAAATAAATCACAGCCTAAATGTGGATGACATAAGCCTCTAGTAGACCATGTAAGATAGTTTTTAAATTAACATTGAATAGACAAAAATGTCTAAAAACAGACTCAAAAAGCACTCACAATAAAATTAAATATTTTAAAAAATTGACTCTGTGTCAGAATTAAAAAATTCTACTTATAAAATAACATAAATAAAAAAGCAAAAATACAGATCACACAGTGGATTTAACTATGTGCAATTCATATAATCTGACAAAAGATTCATATCTAGATTCAATAAAAACTTCTATAAATCAAAGATAAAATGAAAATTTCAATTTAAAAATAAATGACTCAAACAGGCACTGCATAAAAGGAGTTGTATAAAAAGCCAATAAACATTAAGAGCCACTTAACACCATTAGCTATCAGGAAAATACAAATTAAATTACAATGTAATACTTCTTTATCATCCAAAATATACCTCTTAGCAGGCATGATGTCTAATTTTAAAATTACAAACAAGATAAGGTGTGGACTAGGAGGAGGAGTATCTGGAACTCTCTTCTAATTCTAGTAGAGGGTACAATGGTAAAACCAATATGGAAAACTGGATAACAGTGGAATCTAAAATTAAAAGTAAATGTCTAATTTAGAACAGAACATCCTACTCTTTGGTATATTTCTGATAGACAGGAGTTCAGATGTCCACACAAGACTCAAAAAAATGTAGACTTATTCATAAGAGACAAAATCTGTAAACAACTCAAGTTTCCTTAGAGGTGGAATGGATAAACAAAGTGTGATACACCCATGAATTGAAACACTACAGTTTAATATAATCACAAAATAACAATAGAGAGGAGACAGCCCCAAATGAAGTGAAAGCAGGCAGATCAATGTGTAGTACATAATATATGATTTTGATGTAAGAATTTAGGGACACAGAGAATACTGAGTCTCAAAAAGGGAATGCCTATGAACCACTGAAATGCTGGAAATATCCATGAGAGAGAACAAGCAACTTGTGAATAACTCAGCCCATGGCTTGAACTACATCCTTGCCAGCAGTTTGCTAATTGGATTAAAAAACAAAAAAACAAAATAACCACAGAATCTGGAGGAACCACTCTTTAAGGGTGGTTATACATTAAGGATTTCTGTGATTAATAAATGATGGTAGTCTTATTATAAAATAGGACACATGCTCCGAGGTGGAGATTTATGATGCTAATGAGACATGTTGTGTAGGCAGTAGTGTGATTAGAACATAGGGGGCAATGCATGAGCCCGAGGAAAACTGGCATGAGACTGCATGGCCCCAAACTGACTCCTCTTCTAATACAGCTCCCTGGCCATTTAAAAAATGTTAGAACCCCATCTGAGGAGAGCATGACTCTGCTTTGTGATTGCCTGCCCTCTCATTCTGAAGTGTGTACTGCATATTTATTATAACTCTCTTGCTCTACTGCTTATACCCGAGGCATCCTCAGATTCTTTCAGGTGATGTATCAAGAGCCTGGGAGGTCTAAATAGAAGTCGTATCTGCCTCTGGAGAGATCTCTTTAGATCTCCATGTGGTAGCAATTTCATTTACATCAAATTGAAGGAGAAAATTCAGTTTTGAAGCTTGCAGTCAAAATTGTCATTTCCTGTTGTGGTAAGCAGAAGGAAGGTTCCACAACTCTATTCACACCCTAACCCAGGAACTTACAGATATGTCACATTACATGGCACTATTACCAGTTAGTAAACTTTAAAATATTACCAGTTAGTAAACCTTAAAATTAATATTACCAGTTAAACCTTAAAATAAAGAGATTGTGCTATATTAGTAGATGGGTCCAATGTAATGACAAGGGCTCTTATAATTTGGAGAGACAGAAAAGGGCCAGAGAAATAGGTGTGGCTATGGAAACAGAGTCCAAAGGAGGTGATGAGTCTGGGCTTGAAGACAGAAGACAGAATCCATGGTCTAAGGAATGTGGCAGTCTCTGGAATCTGGAAAAAGTAAGGTGGTATATTTTTCTCCAGAGTCTTGAGAGAGGAATGGAGCGCTGTCCATGCCTTCATCTTAGCCTGGTAGACTAGTATTGAACATCTGATCACAAGATTACAAATTCATATTGCATAAGTCCCTAAATTGTAGGCAACTTGTTAAAACAGCAATGGGATATGAAATTGATGAGCAACACTACAAAATAAATGAACAGATAAATAAGAAGTGTTCACAAGGGAACTCAATGGAGTGTTGCAAATATTCTCCATTTTGAATTTTGATACAGGTTATGTAAATATATAAATGTAAAGCTACACAAGAATAATCACTTGATGCATGTTAACTCACAATTAAAAAATCACTCATCAATCTTTCAAAATTTTTACTGGTTATTTCTAGTTATACTTGACAATAGAATCCATTTTATATAATTATACAGGCATGGAAGATATCCTTTGATGTATATGACGGTGGGACTCACGGGTATATTCATATATGTACATAGGAATTTATGTCAGATTCTTTCCACCATCTTTCCTTTTTCTATCCCCCCCTCTTCATTCTCCTTTGTCTAATCCTATGAATTTCAATTATTTCCCATCCACTCTGATATTGTGAGTTAACTTCTATAATCAGCAAAAACATTTTACCTTTGTCTTTTGAGATTGCCTTATTTCACTTAGTATGACAATCTCTAGATCCATCAACAGACTACAGCGACACAGCCACATCAATGTTTATAGAAGCTCAATTCACAATAGCGAAGCTGTAGAGCCAAACTAGGTACCCTTCAAGAGATAAATTGATAAAGAAAATGAGGTATATATGAACAATGAAATATTACTGAGAAGAATGATTTTATGACACTTGCCATCAAACATGTCAATACTTTAAAAATTGGGATTTGTTTATATTGCCAAAGATTTGAAGAATTTTAATTCACTACTGAATGGAAGTGAGAATTTGTGCAGTCACTTTGGTGGGCAGTTGCATAGTAAAATTGAAGGTGCATTTTTTTCTCTCATCCAGCAGTACTATTCTTGATATAATTCTTTAGGGAACATCTTTCATTTATGTCAGAATGACAGATGTACAAGAATGTTCACTGAAACAGTGTTTAGAAGGTGAAAGAAAGAGCACAAACTAATTGTTCACCAAGTGGAGAATGAACTAAAAGATCTTGATGTGTTTAGGCGAATAAAGTATATGTGTATGAATCACAGCAGAAAAAAAATAAAATATCACATATATAACATTGAAAGCAAGTATGTCAGTGATACCTGTATATATGATGCATCTATACTGACTATATAGCTTTTATATAAATGTATTTAGCTGTAATAAAAATGTTTAAGGCACACTGTTGTTATTTACATTTGTGTTAAAATATTTTCAAAAATATGTACATATGCATGTGCCTTGTCATACATTGGTATCTTGAAACACATTTGAGATAATGTGGATCTCTGAAGATAAAGAAAAAAACAAGATGGAGGGAAGTCAAGGAAATTCAAGTGTGTTTATCACATTTCCTTAATAATATATTTTTAAGTTTCTTTTTTATTAAACAGAAGGGAAGCAGGTTGATGGAGGTGATGTTGGAGGAAATGAGTGGAGTAATGTAGTAGAAAGCTCTGGAAGAGAAAAGAAAAGGTCTTCTCCTGCAATAGAAAGTAGAGCATTAATTATAAGGATATCCATAACAGTGGTCCCAAACCATGAGCCATTTTTCCCACCAGGGATCACTCAGCTGTATCTGCAGGCATTATTTTATTTTATGTTTTGGTCACAACTGGAAGGATATATTATTTTACCCATTGGTGGAGTGCAGGAGTGCTGGTAAACTTCCTACAACACAAAGGACAGTTCTCCACAGGAAAAAGTTGTCTAGCACAAAATAGTGCCAAGGTTGAAAAATGTGCTCTAATTTTTTTCTAATGTTAGCCATCATTCATTTTTATATTTACAAAGCAAGATTGGTGAACTGAATGATTTGGTGGGCCTTGCACAGTGCTGTTCAGGCCCCTCCTTCTTCAGGAATAAAACACAGCTTCTCCCAGTTGTTAGAATATTGCCCCCAAATAGCCCTCAGTTATCAGCCTCCAATGAGGATTTTCAACTGAAAACAGTTTCTTCCCCAAAGTTTGTGCTCTCTTTCTAGAATTGTTCATATTTAGTGACTCATGGAAATCATCAAGCCTCATCCTTCCATTCCAACTCAGAATACTCGGAATGCTCAGGAGGTCATAACATCTTCAGAATCTCCCACAGTGTTTACAAATATGCCCTATTTTTCTAAATATAGGACATGTATAAAAGCCTAAATTTAACAATAATAAAAAAAACACTTTTGGTAACTTTAACATAAATAGTATGTTTTTAAAGCTCTAGTCTTTTGAGGAATATAGCAAGTGAGAGGTTAAAGAATTTGACAATATTTTTAAATTTATTGCAAAAATGGCATAAACTTTACTGTGAAAGTTACTTTTACTAAATGTTCAACCACAACAAAATATTACTTCCATAATTTATATTTATATGAAAGTTTGCTTATGAAAGTATTTTCTAGAATTACACCTTTATTTTTATTTCAAGGACTGCACCATGTTTCACGTTGTCAATGTTCAAAAGCAGCTGTCCTAATAATATGACCCAGGGGCAAAATACGCTGCACAGTGTTGAGTTAGGGTTAGGGTTAGGGTTAGGGTTGGGTTAGGGTTAGATAATATATACCATACAGTGTTGGGTAGTGTACTGCACTGCTGCCTGACAGACTCCAATATTTTGCTACATGTGGTCAGATAAATAAATGTGTCCTTGTTGGAATGAACTATGGCAAAATGTTGCAATGAACAGTGGCAAAGTTCAGTAATGCAAAAAAGAAAGAGTAGAGTCAAGGTGTCGCAACAGAAGGCAGTGGGGGCTGTAACAATTTCAGTGGTGATGTAGATAAACATGATTGGTTGGTTTCCAAATATTCCACTTCTGTTAGAGGTAACAAATGGTATTTACCTTTGTTCATGTGCTTGATATGACTATCATAAATGCCTGAATTATTCAAAATGTATGAACAAAGGCAGGAAAGATTTTATAAATTAGTTGAATTTTAAGAGACATCACTTACACATCTAAAATGATGCCAAAAAAACCCATCAGAAGGAAGAAAGTGTAATACTCCTGAACCCACTCCCATCCAAGATGATATCAGATTTGTCAGGAGAAGCCACATGATTTTCAAATGGCAAGAACAATGACGAAGTCAAAACAAGCCACATGGAGTAACTCTGACATCATATTGTCAAAAATGCAATGTAATCCTTTGTTTGAAGTGTTTTGCTTCTTTTTACCCAAAATAATTGGACAGGTCATAATTGGACTGGTCATAAAAGTAACTTCTTTGTATACTGTGTAATGGATAAAAAAGATTCACCCAATGTTCTATTTGTAGGATGGATTATATGCATGTAAAATATACTATATATCCACAGTATCCTATTTATAGGAAAATGTGTATTTTCATTCTTAATGATAATAAAAATATATAAGCTTTAGCTGAGCATCATGGTGCACACCTATAACCCCCAGTGGCTCAGGAGGCTGAGGCAGGAGGATCACAAGTTCAAAGCCAGCCTCAGCAAAAATGAGGCACTAAGAAACTCAGTGAGACCCTGTCTATAAATAAAATACAAAATAGGGCTGGGGAGTCAAGTGCCCCAGAGTTCAATACCCGGTGCCAAAAACTCTGTGTGTGTGTGTGTGTGTGTAAACTTTAGATTAGCATTTCCAACCTATTTTAATGCACCTGTCTCAATTTCATTAAAATATTCCCAGAATTGAAATTTGGGGGCTTAATAGGTTTAAGGTGTTCCACTGAGATAGAAGCAAAAGTTGGCATTTCCCTCAATGCAATCCCAGTCCTATTTCCTTTTGTTTTCTATAGTTACAAATCACAGGAATTTCCACTTCAATATCAGCTTCCTAAGAAATCCAAACTATAACATGTGACTCCAGTATTCCGCCCAATGGTCAAATTTTATACCTTCATTTTTACACCCCTGGTCTTAATGTGAAATCTCCCCAGAGCCTTTCTTGGAGTAGGAATGTGTGTGTACGTACATGTGTGTATGTATGAGCAATCATCATGGATAACTCTTTTGCCCCTACTGGCTTTTGGAATTAATACAATCATAATGTTAATAATAATAATAGTCATAATAACTATTTGCTGTGCTCTTTGGTGAAATACCACCTAAGAATAATAACTAATTGGCCACATTTCACCACTGATATATTAACAGTAATTTTTCTTAAGTACTTTTGTGCTATTAAATCAATGGAATAAAAATTGATATGACAGACAATATATTTCTCCACATTTTTAAATGATGAAGCTGAGACTCAAGTACTTGAAGTCATTGCTAGTTTTCCACACTACTGGGAATTGTGTTCAGTTACTGTTTTTTTTTTCTACCATTCTTTCCACCTTATGGTGGACAAATAATTTCAAAAATTTTTAGATAAATTCATAGATGACTGGATCATAATAACTAATTATTTTCAATTTGACTTCAGTAAGGACGAGCATATCCTTCTTTTATGATTCTATTCATCTCAATATGCAAGAAAATTTAGACTCTGCCAAATAATTTGGACTTAGGACTATAGAGGTCATTTGTTACATGAAATACACATCAACTCTTCTCCACATGCCAACTGTATTCATTTGGAGCATCATGGGGGCGGGGTGTAGGATTTTAACTTCACACATGTGTCAGTGGGGGAAAGTGTGTTGATTGATTTGTGATGTCTGGTATGAAAACATAAATCTGTAGTGGTAGCTTGAATGCTTTTTGCTCTTAATTCTGAATTTGATGAAATGCTTCTTGTGTGAGTAGGGAAAACTAGCCCTAGATAGAGTAAATGTTTCAAAGTCTACTTACACACACGCACTCAAAAATGGTGGGTCAAGACTAGAATCCAGGAGGAATCTCTTACCCCATTAATAGTACATTTTCTTTTTCTGTATCAGATAAAAATATATTTAATTTAAATGAAAAAGAGTAACCTGACTGAGAACAATGGCATTTCCTTGTCTCTTGTGCTGTTGAATACAATGTCTACCCCCTTTTGGTTGTCATTTAAATTTAATATAATTAAAATTAAATAAAACTTAAAACTTTAGGCATTCAATCATAGAGGCTATATTCAGTATAGGATAGCATACAGAATATTTTCAGCATGAGTTAAAGTTCTATTGGGTGGCCCTGTAATATCAATAGGTCTCTGCAATTATTCTTATGTTCACATATTCCTGTGACATAGTGAATACTCAACAAAAATTAATAGAGGGAGGTAATTGATGTTAAGAGAAACCTAAAAGTTCTTTAGAGTATGCACAGGCTACATCAAAGTTATGTATCCCCTGGGACAATTTCTGTCCAAGGTTAACATTTTGCCTTTTGAAAGTACATGGGAATAAGAGTACATTTTGAACTTCATGAGTACCACATGCCTGGTAATAAATTCTGTGTCTTTCTACTCTATACTCATCTTTCATGGGAATTTGTCCACAATGCAAGGAAAATATTGAACAGCCTATTTCTTGTGGTAAAAACATGATCTATATTCATCTATATAGATATCTAATATATCTATATTTTATTTTTTACTTAATTATTTTAGTGTTGATAATAACCATCTGTTTATGAGACTTTTTTATGAATATAAGGGTGTTACAAATAGTCATCTCTAAGTTCAAATCTGCATGCAGGTAGATCACACTTTCTTTCGTTAAAGCTAATATTTAATGAGTATCCACTCTTACCTTCAATTACATGTTTAATCCTCACAATGACTGTGAGTGGTAGGATTCCATAGATAACAAAAGTAAAATTTCAAATGTAATTTTTTGAAGATGTGAAATTAGTAAATGATTATGAAATATGATCTTAGGTCTGTGTCTATGTGTATGGCTTATGTTATAAACCAATATACTACCTTGACTGATAGAGCGCTCTATAAGACAACTACTTCAGCCCCATTCTTGGTTATTAAATCATTTTGGAGAAAACTGTCTTTGAGGGCCACTGTTGGAGTCACTGGCTATGTAATATGGGTTCTATTCTGAACCATACAATCGGCTCAGCTTTTAATGTACTCTTTACATTTGTCCCATGTTTTCATCAATACTCTAGATTATTTGATTAAGGATGCACTCAGATTAAGACATAACAGATCTGGACATAGTGTTCCAGGGTCTGATTCAAACTCTGCTTCTTTTGCTAATTGGACATGCAATATTTTACAGATCACCTACTTTCCCCAAACCATAATTATCTTCACCCAAGCAAGACCATCTCACAGGACTTTTTTTTTTCTTTTTTTTCTGGATTGAACCCAGAAGCACTTAACTACTGAACCACATCCTTAGACCTTTTAAATATTTTGTTTAGAGACAAGGTCTTGCTAAGTTTCTTAGGGTCTCACTAAGTTGCTGAGGTAGAGCTTTGAACTCCCAATCTTCTTGCCTCACTTTCCAAGCTGTTGGAATTACAGGCTTGAGCCACTGCACATCACTGGACTGTTTTGAGAGTTGAAAGTCTACACAAAAGAAAAACCAAACTTGCATGCTCTCCTTTGGTGGTCAATGGGAGACACAATCTTTTGTTTATTTCCCAACGTCAGAACTTACCTGATTTTAAATATGGAATTTAGGTTTCTTCATCTATAATTTGAAAATTCTTACCCTACACTCTCGGGATTAAATGAAATGATTAAGGGGGCTGGAGATGTGGCTCAAGTGGTAGCACGCTCGCCTGGCATGCGTGTGGCCCGGGTTCGATCCTCAGCACCACATACAAAGATGTTGTGTCTGCTGAATACTAAAAAATAGATATTAAAAAAAATCTCTCTCTCTCTCTCTAAAGAAAAAGAAATGATTAAGTAAAACTTGAAAAAAAAAAACCCATAGAATCAAAGGTCACTGATAATGATGTCAGCACATCTTATAAAGCTTAGCATGATCCAGGCCGTATATTAATCATTTCATAGGCATTTTTTGCTAAATCATCCCAAATCTTCTATCAAGGCATTACTCTTGGCATTTCTATTATTTTAACTGGAAAATCGGGTTACATGGCTTGAAAATAGTAAAGACAAAGTTCAAACCCATGACCAGGCTGAGTGCATGGCCTTCATATGATACAGCCTCTGTTTCATAGAGTGGCATGCAGAGAAGTATACAGAATGGAAGAACCTCAATTTTCTGCTGAACATTTTAAAATATTCTCCAGAGACAGTGGGTCAAGCGGCTTCAAGTCATGCTCCAGCTTCTATTCCTCAGCCCCCTCTTAGCTCACAGGAGCTGGATTTCCTCATCGATCATTTCCTTTTTAATAACACCCTCCCATTTATCTACCCTTCCTTCCTCACACCCCTTGGCATGTTGACAGTGGCTGGAATTTCCCATTAAAGCAGTCATTCTTGTAGAAAGGGGAACTGACATGATTAATGTCAGTCAGTGCCTAAAGGCAGGAGCATGCACGTCTGCACTCAGGTAATTGGAAGAATGGCATGTCCCAAACACATCTGGAATACTTTTTAAAGTTGCTGTAAAACAGAGACACCCAATTCTCCCATTTCAGTTTCTTTCACAGGTATTACTGTTTAAGAAACCTAGAGTCGGAAAACGTTAAAATCAACCTGGGCATTTGAAATTGTCTGTTCGCTTAACGTACAGGGGAAGAAAACGAGGTTCAGAGAGGATGTGTAACTTGTCCAAGGTCGTTCTGATATTTCAGTGCAACAGGCAGGAAGAGAACCTGTGCCTCGTGATTCCAACCATTGCCCCCCTGATTTTTCATTACCAATCTCATCCAGCTATTCTTCCATCTGCCTCCACTGGGATCAGAAATGAAGTTGAATTGACTTCCATAAGTGAGTTCTCCATTTTCCCCTAGAGTGAAGCTCCTTAGGTATCTTGCTGATAGAATTCTTAATAAGTTTCTCCTTTTAAAAAGACCCACTTCTTTCCTTGCCCAACAACTTCTTGCTGGTCCCCTGTGAACAGACCATTCCAACTGGCTCCAAAGTCTCTCTCTGCCTCACTGCTCCACTGCATACTTTAACTTTCTTCTTCCAAAGGCACAAGGCAGTATCATGCTCTGAATTTAGAGTGGAAAATGGGAACTATCTGTGCAGTTGGAAAAAAAAAAATGACAAGGAGGAAACAGAGGCCCCTCTGCCACTCGTACGTTTTCAAAGACAAAATGAAAAATCATCCTTACATTCCCCTGGGGATGAACTTCACCAAGTAGGCAGAGGTCTTTCAAGTCTCTCCTGTCTAGTTATTTTAAATGTATTCTTACTACATGAATTCGAAGTTTAAAGTAAACAAACGAACAAGCAGTTCCCGAGACAATGTACCACGTTAGTGTCTATAGTCATTAGATGCTGTTTGACCTTGAATGAGTCTCTGCAATTTTGAAGAAAGATGTGATATATTCCAAACACCCTTATGTTCTAATAACTTAAAGCGGCAGGTGCTAACATACTCTGTATGGCTCTATAAATTATCTTTCATAAGAATTCAAATGCTTAGAGGGGTAATAGAAAGAGAAAGAAGAGGTAGGGAAGGAGATGACAAAGAGAAGGAAAGACAGAATTCCCCATCAATAGGCTCAAAGTCAAGGGAAACAAGAGTATGCATTTATTCTCTGTTCATTTTTTTCATCATTCAAAGACAGTCCTCTCTTGAACACTGAACTAGCTTCTAGATAAGTTGGTTCAAGGGGACAATTTCTAGCTTAATGTATACATGAACTTCCTAGGGTTGGCAGCTATCCATAGCAGTATTCAGCTGTTTCAAGGGAAAAGGAATTCCTGGTCAAGAAAATAGTCAGTCAGAAACAAGGTGGCATTTTGCCAGATGCATTTTGCAAGAATATATTATTTTAGGAGTTTGTTCTTGTTACTAGATAGTGAGGTATAACCTGATGATTTATGAGCAATAGAGTCTTTGATTCTAAGTATATATAAGTCAATAATCTTCTGATTGTATAACAGTAGCTCAATGTGCTTCTGTCTCACCCAATGTGCATCCGGGATAATTCAATTTTCACTATGTTACATTTTGTTTTGTTTTTTTGAACACTTAAATTTAAGAAATATTAAAGTGTGTGAGTGTGAATATATGTTTGTATTTAGAATCTAATTATATATTGTAGCAGATATATATATATATATATATATATATATATATATATATATATATATACTTATGTAAGTATATTTAAATATATGTATATTTGAAGTCAATTCTATTATACACACACACACACACACACACACACACACATTTATTTTTTTAAATATATTTAGTAACTGCCTAAGTCATATCTTTATGGTTGGCTCTGATTTTATCTTTGAAAATACAATAAAAGTAACAATAATAACTAACCTTTATTGAATGCCTAATACACACTTAGTAAATGACAATACACTGACTATTCTTTATGTAAATGATTATTATGAGACATTTAAAGAGTTAATGCTACTGCATTATTATCCCTATTTTGTAGATGAAATCCTGAACAATGTATAGGTCATAGAGTCAAGGAGTAATGAAGAAGTGATAGAGGACTCCAGGATAAGTTCTTTATCTAAGTATTAAGCAAATTTACATTCACACTACTATTTGTGAGGAACTTAGAATATTTTTGTTCTTTCATTATTGTTATTTATTTGTTTATGGCTTTAAGCATCTTATTCTAGTTTTAAGAGGGCGAAAGTAGGATATTGCTCACAGGATGCAAAGTTTCAGTTAGAAGAATGCGTTTTTGAGATCTATTGCACACCATGGTGACAATAGCTGACAATAGTGTAATGAATATTTAAAAATTGATGAGAACAGATAATAAATGTTCACACCATAAAAAATCAGTTTGTTAGGTGATGTTTATGGTAATTAATTTGATTTAATTATACTATAGTTCATACATTTGTCAAAGCCTCACATTGTACCTTATATATGCACACTATTATTGTCAATTAGAAATAGAATTTCAAAATCCTGCTCCGTTTCATTAGACTCAAGTGTCCTCTGACTGCTCACACTGCTAAATCTCTTCTCCATAAATCCTGTGGATTTTTGAAAGAAGGTCAACATGCCGTTTTTGAAAGCATGTTCTGGGGCAGAATGTCCGGGATTGCTTCCTCTTCTCTCCTTGTCCTCTCCATTATGTGCAAATGACTTAGAAATAGCCAGCTTTACTTTCCCTCAATTTCCAAAAGGCGAATGATAATCGGATATATATTTAGAGTTGGAATGAAAATCAATTTAAATTATATAAGCAGAATGCTAATCACACCGTGTGGGAGAGAGGACATGTTCAGTCCTTTTTGTCATTACCACTGTAATCATCAACAACAGCATTTTCATGCATATATTATACAAGTATTTTGGTCCCAATAACACACAACCTATATTTTTATATTTTCTCACATAAAGCATGACACAGTAAAATTTTGTTTGAACATCTTAATATCCACTAAATTCTATGTCCTCTAATTATACTCTGAAAATTTGAAGGAATCTTGGTCACAGATTCTCAACTCTTTTTTTTTTTTTTTTCTTTTTTGTGGAGGGCGGGTATCAGGTATTATACTCAGGGACACTTGACCACTGAGCCACATTCCCAGCCCTATTTTGTATTTTATTTAGAGACAGGGTCTCACTGAGTTGCTTAGCACTTCGTTTTTGCTGAGACTGGCTTTGAATTGGTGATCCCCCTGCTTCAGCCTTCAGAGTGTTTGGGATTACAAATTTGTGCCATTGTGTCTGGCTTCAAGTCTATTTATTTATTTATTTGTTTATTTATTTATTATTTATTTATTTATTTATTCAGGTTCTTGCTTAATTTCTGGGACTGAGCTCAAACTTGCTATCCTCCTTCCAAATAACTTGAATTGCAGGCATGTGCCACCATGCTCTGCTCCTTAGCACTTGAATTTTATACAGCAATTTTTTTCAGTGTTCTCTATTCAAGAGGATCATTGGGGGCTTATAGGTTTAAGAAATTTCAAAGCAAATCATTTTTAATTTCTGTATATTTCTCAACTAAATAAGTAAAGAGTTTACATTATTATTACTATTTGAATGATTGAATGAATAATGAATTACTGCATAAACAAATGGATGAAAACAGTTTCAGAATCTCTAATGAAATCTTTTAGAACACTGAAGTTCCAAGGAGTCCTTCTTGGTGAAATTCATCTCTACATTATCCTCACTACTTAGTTGCATTGATACTTGAACATATTCTGTGATTAGAGATTTATCACTCTTCAAAGGAGGCACTTCTTGTCCATTTAAATAGGAGTACTGAATCAGAGGGTCATAGACTCTATAACTATTTTGATAAAACTTTATACATATAGGAGAAAGAGAAATATCAATAAATATAAAAAAGATAATACACATAAATATAAAACTATGGAGGTAGTTTTATGTATTTATTGTGCATGTGCATCTATATATATGTATATGTGCATACACTTAGCATGGCCACACATATATGTACAAACACATATGTGTACAACTATATAAAATTAGGCAAACTATCTAGAATTAGGAGTTATGTGCATGCTCTATTCTCACTCATAGAGCACACATGCACATGAGAATTAATTTCTGTACTTCACATTTCATAGAAACAATCCAGAATCTTATAAATGAACAATGATTAAAATATATAGGTGCCTTAAATTGAATACTGTAATATTATAACTCTTAAAATTTGCTAACATTAAAAATGTAAGTACTACATGCCAAACTCTTTCCGTGGATTAAACAACTGAAATATGTTGAGCATTTACATGTGTGTATTTATACATATGTATATATTTACATAAATTTGTACAATGTCTCTATTTTTCTATGTGTATACGCATTCATGTCAATTTATATATATAGTTAGTTTTGTCAGTTTCAGAATTTGGAAGAATGTCTTTAACTCTTGAAAAAATTAAGACCATTGATTTAGAAAACTAGATATTTGTAAAATATATATAATAAATATACACATGTATCTATGGAAATGATAGGGAAAAATGTATATACATATATACACATATATATGTATACATACACACACACACACATATACAGTTCATTTACTGAGTTTAATTGTCTCCACCTTCTCCTGGGTCCAACCAGAGTCAATTATTACCCACCCATTTCATTTAAACAGTAATTACATCTCACCAAAGCTTTTTCCAGGAACAATTTTGAAGCTAAATCATTCAACTATACTCTAGCACACAAGCAAATTTATTACTAAAGCTATGTGATCTCTAGGCACTGGATCCCATCAAGAAAGAATCTAAATCTAGAGTATAGTTACGGGTCCTTGAAAACAAGATGTTCATTCTTTATTTTTAAACTTTCTGTCATAAGCACTCGGTTAGATTTAGCTTTAAAATGATTTACCTAAATATTATATATAAACTAAGCAGAGACCTAATCAGTTGGTTTTACCTATATCTTCTAAATTATCTTAGAAAATCTTAGAAGAGATATAATGAATAAAGAAAATACTGAAGTCATTATTCCACTTAATACAACCATTTGATATTATACTAACCCAAAAATGCACCAAACCCTTCTTTCTCTAGAAGAAGTGGTCAAAATTCTTCACTGATGTTTGCCATTCTTCTTTATATTCTGTAAGTCAAATACCATGGCATGTAATCAACAATACTTAAATACAATACTGTAATACAATGCCAGTGCATCTCATGCTATAAGACAAAGGAATACAAGAAGGAAGAAAACAGTGACATTATATATAATAAAAACATGCAACAGTTATAGAAATAAATGTTTCTCATTGTCATGGGTATTGTCTAGTATTTATAACTTTCTCTTTTTACCCTATATTTTTTGTTTTTGTTTTGTTTGGGGTTTGTTGTTATGGTTGTTGTTATACCAGTGATTGAACCCAGGGGTGCTTAAACTATTGAGCCATACCCCCCAGTCCTTCTTTATTTTTTAATTTTGAGATAAGGTCTTAGTAAGTTGCTTAGGATCTTGTTAAGTTGCTGAGGCTGGCTTTGAACTTGATATGTTCTTACCTCAACCACTTTGGTCTCTCAGATTATGGACCTGTGCCATGGTGCCTGGATCACTCTGTATTAGTTTTACCTTCAGGAAGAACCACTTCAGTTGGCTATGATTCTTCACCTTGTGAGGTGACCCAGACTTTTGTATCTGAAAGGCACAGTGACTTAGAAATTCTCTCTGGATTGGGTTGTTGGGTTTTCTATTGATCTTCTTAACATGCATGTTGATACTAAGAGACCTATCATGGATCTGCTATGTTCCAGATATATTCTTCCTTGCTTTCATTGTGACAAATCACTCCAAGCTATAGTCCAATTTCCCTTGATAGTCAAGATCCATTCCCAACCAACACAATGGCTTCATAATTTGCCTGTCAATTCAGAGGCATGAGAAGTCCAAACCAATAGGGTAGAATGTGTGGGAATCACTGTTATGTCTCCTGGTGGAGGAATTATTTCCTCTAGAACTACACTAACTAGGCAACCAGAGAAAAAAGTATGTGCTTGAGAAGCCAACATTTTGCCAGTGAGTCACTATGGGTTACAGTGAGGGGTTCTATTGCCGTCTCTACCTCTTGCTTCTTGTGAATTCTGGTTGTAGAAGAAATACTACCATATTATGGATATTGATTCAAAGATATGCAATCTTCTGGGAAATATTTTCCCAGCCCTGCAAGGTGATATCACCTTTCCCCTGCTGTAATTATATCTTCAAATGACCATTCTACCATTCTATCAAGCTAAGGGATTCAAGATGGTGTGCATCATGGTGAGATCAGTGTATTCCTTGAGGATGAGCTCAATCATGCTTCTTTTGTTGTGAAGTGAGTTCAAAGCAATGCAGTGTAAAGTAACATAATAGTAAATAGTATTAAGTCCTTTGATGGTGGTTTTGGCAGAAACACTGCATCCACGAGAGGTAAATCCAGAGTATCTATTCTAGTAATACTATTTCTTCCATGATTGTGGCAGTACAATGCAATCCATCTGTCATCAGTTAGTCGAATGATCACACCATGAAATATTGCCATATCACAAATTAATGCCATTTTCTCTTGATGGCTAATTGTGTGCTCAACAACACAGCTTTGTAAGTTTTATACATTGTATTTTAAATTATATTGGACATAAATATTGGAATTGTAACCCCAAAATTTTTAATACTGTCTCTTATATTTGCCCATGCATTCACTTTTATCAGAGATACTTATTTAATTTTTTTACATGACTTCAAATCCCTCTCTAGTGTTCTTTCATTTCAACCTAAGGGACTCTGTTTAGCATTTCTCTTAGGACAAGTCTAGTAGTAATGTATTACCTCAGCTTTTTTTGTTCTGCAAAAATGTCTTAATTTCTCTTTCAGTTTTGAAGGATAATTTTGCATATACAGACTTTTTATTGATTTTATTTTCCTCACAGCACTTTAAACATGGACAACTATGGTATATGATGGGAGAGCAACTTTATTTTTATTGAGGAGCTTTATCATGATGAAAGATTTTTCTCTTGATGTTTTCACAACTAATCATTCCTCTGGCATTTGATAAACTAATTATAATGTGTGTGGTATGGATCTTCTTGTGTTTATCCTACAGATAAAATTGTTGGATTTGTGGATTCATGTGTTTCATAAATTTTGGAAAGTAAATTAAATTTAAATTTAGTAAATTAAATTTAAATTAAATTTAAATTCAGGAATTTAAATTGTCCAGTTTCCTGTTTGCTTGTTTTCTTTTTCCTGCTTGTTTGAATCTATTATTAAACTAATGATTTTTTTGTATTTTATTCATTTATTATTTTACTTTTCAGGTTCAGAATTTACGTTTTTTTCATAATTTCTATTTAATGGTGGACAATTTTTATTTCATTCCTACATCATCATTTTCTCTTTTTTATCTGTATAAACTATGGGGAAAATACTTCAGCATTTTGAGAAACTATGATAGTTGTTTTGAATCTTTTGGTTTAGTAAGTCCTATTGCTAAGATTGCTCAGGACCACTTTCTGTCAATTTTTTGAAATTTGTTCCTTTTTGTATTCTTTTTGCTTTTTTAAAAAATATTGAATATTTTAATGAGGTACCTCAAAATCAGTTTCCTTTACCCTGGGTTCTTCTGTAATTTTTTGTTGTTGTTCTGTTTTGTTTTTGTTTTTTTTTTTTTATTTACTGAAGACTGAAGTATTCATTTAATGACTTTCCAAAATATTTTTACAAAACTGTACCTTGTCATGTGTGATCATTGAAGTCTTTGTTACTTCAGCTCATGCACAGCTAATATTTTGAAAGAAATTTCCTCAAAATTCAGAGATTAAAAAAAGTAAGAAAAAATAAGTAAACATCTAAACAAATCAACTCTCAGAGTCTTTGTTCATGGGCTCTGTGCTGGGGCACTCTAACTGTTCATCAACTAGAATTGTTTAACAGTTCATCAACTAGAATTGTCTTTGACTGAGAGATCAATTCCATATGAAATGTTTGGGCTCCTTCAAATCTTCTCTGAGTGGGTAAATTTCCCCAGGTATCTGTTTGCCTTTATAAATTCCTCCTTATAGATGAGTACTTTTGAATGTCTGAATTTCCCAGAGAATCTCCTCCTGCTTTTCCTCTCTGGCCCTTTGGAAATCAATTGTATATTTGTATCAAAAGGACTTTTCCCCAGGGACCTACTTGGTCACCTTGAAGTTCTAGGATTGCCCAGGACTTTTCTAGCTAGAGTTTTCAATTAGGCAAAAGAAAGAAGAGCACTTTATCAGCAGTCCTGGTATTTCATTTTCTTTAACCTATTCCCATGTTTTAAATGATCCTGGGATTTTAAATGTTACATTTAGATGCTCCAAGACATCTGACTAGAGATATGGATGGAGGAATTGTACATTTGTTTGCACTAAATGGAAAGCCGTGTTGAACTTTTCAGTTGATTATATAACCATTTAAACTTCACACTTTTCATTCAAATTAGACATACACAAAAATCTAGCAATAATAATTAAAAAAATTTATTGGGATACATTATTTCTAATAATTTATCACACTAATGTTGAGAGCAATGCATACCTTTATTGCATATTGAAGACTTGCAAGGGATTAACTTATTATAAACTAAAAAAAATAGACATACAGTTAAAGTTAGCATTTAAATATTTCTTTACTTAGAGAATTTTATCCTTTCCTTCTTTTACCTCAAAGAATATCTATTTAAAACTTCCTGGAGTGAAATAAGGATAACTTAGTAATAATCTAATCCCAAAATTCTTACAGAAAAGTTCAAGAGAAAGAGTTGAGATGATAGTATTCCAGAATAGTTCCACTTTCATTCAACAAAAAGAAGTGTTCTATAACTGAGGTATCTCACTTCTGCACTGCCCATCTATCTTTTTTCCAAAGCTAGGTTTTATTGTTTGGCCAAGGTGGAAGTTTTATTAGAGCTATTGTGTACCCATTCTGAATCTGGTGGTTTCACATTTTTTTAAGTAGTAGATCTGACCCAGTTAAGTTCCCAGTGGGACATATTGGACATGGAGGTGGACAGGAGATCATTTATGGTCACTTAGAGGTTGAGTTTGTCATATGCATTCTCCTCTGAGCCTCCACATCTAAATTCTGTATGCAATAGCAGAAGAGCTATTCTTTACATTCTTCATTCTCACCTGGTGGCTCACTGTGTGATCTCACCCTTGTCACCCATGGGATAAATTATCCAGACTAACTAATTTCACAGCCAGTAAATTACAGACATAGCCATCGAATCTCTGTCTCATTAGGGAAGGTTAATTTGAGTAGACAATCAACAAAAATACAGGGAGAAAATCCAGCTTAAATAGAAGATTTCTCTACATCTAAGGCATACAATGAATTCACAACCTCAACATCTGCCATCACCAGAGAAAACACTTAAAGAGAGAGAGAGAGAGAGAGAGAGAGAGAGAGAGAGAGAGAGAAAAGAAAATTGACTCATTGAGATTTTCCTCTGATGAATGGTGAAATTCCAATTAGCATTTTAATTACTCAAACTAGACTCTCAGCTGTCTTCAAGATAACAACAAAACTCAGCAGCAGCTTTCATATTAGTTCTGGGAAGGGAACTTGGCCCCTGACTTTGAAGCATAGCCCCTCAAGTTCTTTCTACCTTTCTCTAAATGAGTTACCTGATCACGTGTTCAGTGAAAGCTCTCACCATTGTATTACATGGCTTGCCGCACTATTTTACACACGTGTTCCAGAAAACACAATCTCTCTTCTTCTGTGTCATATGCCACTGGCCAAAATTCTAGAAAGTTTGGGGACTATAATTAATGATGTGAAACAAAAATGTTGAGTAAAGTGGTCCTGAATGCCTTTGGTTCAACTCCCATGGAGGTTCCGTGGTGTCTTCAAGTTTTTTTCTTGATATTCAGAGTACTGGATTTTCAATATTTATGAACAAAATACCTTCAGTTTATTTTTATTCCTGGCATATCTGAAAAATTCACAAAAGATATATTTTATTCATTTTATGAAGGTTTATGGAACAAAGATTTCAGTACACCCATAGTATTTGTTCCAGTTCTACATAACTCCCAACCACTTTTCTCTTTCTCTAAAGCACTCTGTTATACTGTAATAGGAGAAGGAAAGTGTCCAAATCACTAGACTCATAAACAACACTGAATTAAATGTGATTCACGCTATAAATGAACTATGCTCAGTTCACATACCTTCCAAGCATATCTGAGGGAGGGTATTCAGTTGGTTAAATCTTTAGAAATCCTAACTTAATGGGAAGATAGATGGAACTAGGGGTTTAGATTTTGGAAGATTTGATTGAGGAAATAAAAAATGGGCAACATCTTTGTTTAATAATATAAACATATATTTTATCAGGCAAAGGATATAGAAGTGGGAAACATGTTTAAAATCATTTAGAGTTTAAGAGTTATCATGTTTGAGTGACCATATTTAGAATATCTGCCTGGTTATCAGTCACAGAAGTTATCTCAAGTACTTCTACACTGGGCTTGAGATTCAAGTACACAGTCTCTGACATTTTTTTGTCAAAAATATTGTGATATCTAATTATGCTGCAATTAAAGTGATGATACAAATCTATATTTATTGACATGGAAAGATGCCCATAACATATTGCTGAGTGAAAAATAAAACAAGTTTTAGAACAGTATGTTCAATACTTTTCCATTTACATAAAATCTTCTACATATTTTGCTGTATATCCATAGAGAAATGTTTAATAATGTTCAACCAAACATTAACTGATGATCCCTGGATGGTGAGCTCCAGATGATGGTTAAAGCTTTCTCTTTTTGAATATTTATAATAAACATATATTAACTGTTTTCAAAAACAAAATTATTTTGAAATCAAAAAAATGCACTAGATAACTACGACTTTTTATAACATTTCTGAATTAGAATAAGCTCTTGATGAATGTAATTGATTTGGCATCTTGGTAACATGATTGCCCATCCATTTATACTCTGCATGGGTTTGAGAAAGTAATTTT
Source organism: Callospermophilus lateralis (assembly GCF_048772815.1). Lineage (NCBI taxonomy): Eukaryota > Metazoa > Chordata > Mammalia > Rodentia > Sciuridae > Callospermophilus > Callospermophilus lateralis. The sequence goes on from NC_135306.1 coordinate 15,468,513, forward strand.
ATCTCTGAGTGTTTTCGTTTTATCTTCTGGAAAAATTAAAAAAGAGAGATAGAGAGAGATGTAGTCCCTAACATATGGCCTTATGGTGCGGGTTTAGAAATGTACAATAAAACTATCTCAATTGGTCTGAGTATATACAAGTACTTAACACATATTAGGTATTGGCCATTGATAAATCTTCCATTGCTTCATAAATTCAGCTAATATTTTTGTCTTATTCAAAATTATATTCTTTTCTGATTTATTCAAAATAAATTACAGTGATGAAAAAGAAATATGCTTTTGAACTGATGGTAGTTTTTGGTTTTTGTTTTCCAGGTAGTAAAATCCTTCCCTTAACAAATCCTTGAAAGTAAGTCATTGGTTCATTAACACACAGACTAATTTTCTCAATATCAGTTTTGTTTCTTAAAAATCCCAAACTACAGATACCCCTTTTCCCATTGTCTATAGGTAAATATTTCTTGTGGAGGTAAATACAAAGTCTGGTGCATTATTATGTCCTTTCCATTTCTGAGGCCTATGTTATCTGCAGGTTTGTGTGTGTTTGCATGCTTTCTGGGTCATCTCATAACCAAACCATATAATAAAACATTAGCCACAATGAAGTGACCACCTGAAGACATAAATTGCAACTAGAGAAATACTAGGCCTGTCAAGTCCTTACATCAAATCCCAGGAGCAGTCTTTCTCATCTCTCACCTTTCTGAACTTGGTGTCTTTTCTTCCACTATGGTCTTTCAAATCTCATCATTACATCTGCTCAAGATAAGAATTGGGAATGACTTATCTATAGCCACCAAGAGATTTTCTTGGCTTATACTCCCTCAACAAAGCTGGGGCCCATTATTGTATCATAAATTAAAGTAGTAAAAACTGATATACTTTTTACATTTGTCACATGCAAAACACACACACACACACACACACACACACACACACAGGTATTTTTCCACAGCGAATTTGTCACTTCAGTGAGTGGGTTTTCAAGTATCGGTAGTATTTGCTGTCAGAGGCAAACCTGGAATAGAATGGTACAGAGCTCATTCAGAGGAGTTTCTCAGCACAGACAGTGGAATGTCAAAGCAGACAGCACCAGGCTCCTCATGGTGCCTCCTCACGGTGCAGTGGGTGAGCCTCCAGATGGACTAGGTGTGGGCCAGCTTTAGTCAGCTTTTTGTCACTGTGACCAAAATAACTGACAAAAGCAGCCTAGAGAAGGAAGAGTTCATTTGGGGCTCAAAGTTTAAGAGGTTAAGTCAGAAAGCTGAAAGGTATGGTGGAGAAAAAATGTTCACGTCCCGGCATCGAGGAAACAGAGAAAGCAAAGTGTAAACCCCAAACCTCCAGTGATCTACTTCTTGTAGCCATACTTACCTGCCTGCAATAACCACCCAACATGATAGTTCTTTCAAATTATTAATTCATCAAATGGATTAATCCATTGACAGGTTGCAGCTCTCATACTCCATTCATTTTTGTTTTTATGAATACTTTTCATTTTCTCACACATGGGCTTTCTGGGTCATCTTATAACCAAACCATATCAGACAGGGTGAAAAAATCAGTAGCACTTATTTTATGTGTTGTGGCATTTTCTAATTCCTGGAAAAGAACAACATCCTCTTCAAGGAACTTTTAAAATTAAGACTCAATCATTTTAGAGTGACAACTTGGCAGGAATAGGCAATATCAAGTTCCAAGACTTGTCCTGCCTAGCATCAAGGTAGAGGGACAGTTCTTGTGATATAATTTCATGTGGATTTTGATGTGTTCTATTTATCTATCAGTATGCAAATATTTTGAGTCTGGATACCTGGCAGTGAATCAGGCCTGAAAACCCAGAAACAAAAGAATTCCCCTCTTCACAAAGCTCTTAACATTATAAAGGAGACAGGCATTCCTTCATTGCAATATGATAATCACTACTATTCCTTTCCTGGTGGGTAAGGAAAGGGCAAATCCTTGAGGAAATAAAAGGTGAAAAAAATAGAGCTAGCACCAAATTTGAGACACTACAGAATTGGTTCCCCGTGGTTATGATATAAAATTGGTAAAGAAGTAAACTGGAATTCATATGCAAAACAAAAGTAATCCCTTGTACCAATCAATCTGTGTTTCTTCAAATGAACCATGAGGGACGAACAGAGTTGGATGAAGACCAAGTTTTCACAAAGACAGATGGTAAAGTATCACTTTGTTCAAATCATAGTCGGCTTCTCTGTGATACTGAATAAGTTCTTAAACTTTAAATCTCAATTCCTTATCAACAAAATGGGTATATCGTCACTGTCAAAGGAATTTTTTTTTGTATGTTGATGTTTAGTTGTTCCAGCATCTTTAATGGAAAATGCTGTATTTCTTCCATTGTATGACCTCTGCTCCTCTGCAACAATCAGACAACAACATGTACGTGGATCTACTGAGGGGCTCTCCACTCTGTTCTATTAATTTGCTTTTTTATTCTTTTGTTAATACCATATTGTCTTAGTGACTTTAAAATAGCCCTGAAGCATAACAGTGTCTGTCCTCCAATTCTGTTTTCTTGAAATAGTGAGTTAGTTATTCTGTTTTTCATTAATTCTGAAATATACTACAATGTTGGACACAGGGCTTATAAAAAGATATATACATATAAAATATATGTTACATATATATGAATTATATACTATTATACATAATAAATTATATATCACATAATATTATAAATAATAAATCATATGTATTATATGTGGATTATACAATTATATATAATTCATATTAGTTATATATATAACTATATGTATAATTCATAAGTGAATGAACTCTGGTATCACCATGGTTCTTGGGGGGTAATGATATGTCAATATAGGTTCATTGTAACACTTGCTGGAGGATATTCGCAGTGAAGGGGGCTATCTATGAACCTGTTCATATAGGAGGTATATAGGACCTCTCTATGCTTTCTTTCCAAACTTTGTGTGGACCTAATACTACACTAAAAGTAAAGCTTGTTAACTTAAAAACTTACATGACATTTAAAAATATATATTTATGTATGTAGTAGTTTAATTGTACTTGTAGATGAATAACTTAATTCTATTTAAAACTATATTCACAAATATAAAATACTTTTTAAAAAATAACATAATTAATATGTATTAAAAAATTTAAAATACCCATATATTTCATTATCTGATTATTAAATTTGAATAAGCAGAGTAATTATTCTTGGCACATATTCATGTACTTAAATCAAATTCTTAAGCACATTTGTTTCTCATAGTGTATCACTCAGTATTCCTGTTTTTCCTGAGGAATGGATTCTTCAATATGGTCTGATTATTTTCTTCACAAAATTGTTCAAAATCTTTTTCAAAGTTTCTTATTATGGTAATTATAGTTAAAATTTCTGAAATCATGTACAGACCCTGCTATGTAGATCTTACAATTTTAGTTAGTCAAGAACCAATTAGTCAAGAACCTACTTTGCTAAATGGAGTATATTATTTTATTTTTTTATACTAAAATGTGGATTTCAGCCCAAATGTTTTTATAGTTAGGGTCTGTGACCTTATGTTGCAAGTTCTTTTACAGGGCAAAATTCTCAAAGATATCAATCTCTATTTGGTTCATTTTATTTTGCCAAACCCAGTTGCTTGAAAATTCAGAGCTTTATGCATGTCCTTGCATCCCAGTGTAGTGTACATCTTCAGTATTCTGAACATTAAAAATGTGAAGGATAGTCATCCCTCATATCACTGAATACCTTGTTAAAGATTTTGAACATGCATGCAAAATTTAAAAGACTGGATTAAAAAGGTGCTATCATTTTTAAACTATCAGGATGGATTTATTCTTTCAAAAGGTAAATATTTCTAAAATTTGATTGATGATAAACATCAAAGATAGAGTGGGACTTGCTCTTCTGTTGAATATCTTTTTAAAAAGCTCCTTGATTAGATATAAGAATGGATTATGAAGACAGCAGCAGCAATTTATTTCAAGCCTATTTTTTTTATCTTGGTTTCTTAATGTAAAACAACATAGTCCCTACCATGAGAGGTTCCATTGATATTTATATTAACATTAACACTATATAAACAAATAATTTCACTTTTAGTGTTAATCTGTCATCTAACTTTAAAAGCACCCTCCCAAATGATAGACACTTCATTTGACAAAAAAAAAAAAAAAAAAAAAAATTCTTCTAAAAGTTTTATTTTGACTTCCATCATAATCTTCATTACTGTCATTGTCACCATGTTTGTTCAAACATTCTGAGAATCAGCTCCTTTGGTATTTACAACAGCAGATGATACCTGCACAAATCTTGCTTAACTTGCCTGTTTGTAAAGTTTTCTTGGTGTAATGGAACCGGTAGGTAAGGTGCTATCACTTCACTTTTTATATTTGCAGGAAGGGATCTTTTTTTTAAAGTGTGAGAAATAGAACAATCATTTGACATCAATAAAAAGTCATCATTGCAGATGAATAGACATATATTTTCTGGCCAATCTCAAGGGTTCATTAGTTGTTTGGGTAACAATACAGAAACTGATAACTTGAAGCAGATCTTTCTTTACCATATTTGTGCATCCTGTTTTTCATGGTCAACAATAGCACTCTGATCTTTACAGAGCTGATAAATATGTTTTGAAGGTGACTTTCACCCTTGATAGCCTGCAGAATGATGAACAGCATGTGACCAATTCATCCTTAGCACCTTGGTGACTCCAAGCCAAACATTAAACAGGAATGAGGCTCAGATGGAGCAGTGCAGGTCAGAGGAGCCACTGGCATACCCACAAAGTCGCAAAAAGACCAAACGTTTCTTATTCTAAAATTCTTAGTTTTGGGGTGGTTTGTTATATAGTAATCAGAAACAGATAAACACATGTTGACTGTAAAAAGTAAAACAAGACAGCCATGTATGGTGCATGTGGTATATACTTGTAATCCCAGTGATTCAGGAGGCTGAGGCAGGAGGATCACAAGATTCAGGCCAGCCTCATTAACTTAGAGAGACCCTGTCTCAAAATAAGAATAAAAAGGTCTGGGGCTGGGGTTGAGGTTCAGTGGGGTAGAGTACTCAGCTAGCACATGCAAGGCCCTGGGCTCGATCCTCAGCACCACATAAAAAATAAAGATATTGTGCCCAAGTACAATTAAAAAAAAAAAAATATATATATATATATATATATATATATATATATATATATATATATATATATAAATAAAATAAAAAACTCTGAGGCTGTAGGTTAGTGGTAAAGCACCCCTGGGTTCAATCACCAGTACCCAAAATAAATTTTTTAAAAACTTTTTAAAAAGAAACAAGAGAGTATCAAGATGCATTCACCCCTCCCTCCTACCCAGCCCTTCATTGCAGTCTCTTCCTCTCCGCAGCTCTGGTAACCAGCCTTCAACATACATCTGGCTTTGCCTTTCCTTTTGAGCAACATTTATAAACACATATGGAAAGATAATGTCACAGAAAGCTACCATACGTGTAGCATGATTTTTTCCCCCATTTGGGAATGTATCACAAAATAGAATAAACCAATCAATATATAAATTAATGCTCTTTGAATTTTCTTTTAAATAAAGATATATGTCAGATTGGATGTTGGCTACCAGAAGCAACAAGGAGAAGATGGAGTAGTAGGGATAGGAGGGAGGGGGTTAAGTCTGTCTTTATGTACCGTTGCACTGCCTTATTTTACTTTTCTAATATCTTTGTGTATAGAAATATATCTATACAAATAAATATTATTTCATATAAGTAGGATCATGTAAAGTAATTTTGTGCAGTTTTTTTAAAAATTTTGCCTATTTTTGCACCCCCCCCATCACACCAATCCCTTTCACATGACAACTTTGCAGAAAACATTCCATACTTCATGCATGTTTAAGAGCCTTGCACCAGGATACATATGCTAATATACTTACATGTGCCTGTCTGTATGCAAGACTAGCAGAATATTTTTCCAATTTTTCTTTCCCAAATGAAGTCTTATTTTACACATTATTTTTCTTATTACACATATTTTCTACTTCCTAGTTTTCTGATCAATAATACCTTGTGGAATTCTCTTTGTCAGGTAGTATAGTTCTAATCCATTATTTTTAATAGCTATAAATAGTCCCTTGGTATAAATGTGCTATAATTTATTTTATTATTTCCCCTCTTCGTTTGTCACTTTATTACTACTCTCTGCCACTGTAAATAATTCTGCAATAAACATCTGTATCCATAGATCTCTATAACTTGAGTCTTTATTTCTGTGAAATAGGCCCCAAGTAAAAAATGCTGAGTCAAAGGTTAGGTAAATTTTTATTTTTAACAGCTGTTGCTCTATCACTGTAACAAAAAAATTGTAACAATTTTTATGTCACCTGCATTTGTGATATTCATAGACAACTAATGAACAAGAAGTGTGATCTCATTGTTACATTAATTTTTATTACTCCAACTTCCAGCAAGTTTGTGCATCTTTTTCCTGAGCTTATTATTCATTTGCCCAGATCTCACGAGAAACACCTTTGTAAATGCTGTTTTTTCTATTGGACATTTTTTGAATTTAAAAAATTATTTCTATTGAATAAATATTATCCATCTGTCATCTATGTTGCAATTTTTTTCAACTCAATTGTTTGTATTTGAATTCAATTATGGTGACTGATCACTGAATTCATTAACATTAAGATTTTCACTAAAACTAAGAAATTCATACTTTTGCATTATGTTATAAGATGTATAGCTGTCAAATTTTACTTTTTAATTAATAATTTTTTTCATTGTAAGATAAGTATCTATTTTTTTTTCCTATACAGACATTTGTCTTGGGACTATATATTAAATAAACCATCATCATATCAATAAAGTTAAATACCATATAATTCTACATTGAGTTCTCATAAAACATATATATTCTGATCTAATGAACTAGTTATTCAAGATTATGACACCACCATATTAATTTATTAACAATGATTTGATAGTATTTTCTCTTTACAGATAATGGGCCACTCTGAACTATTTTGAATTGATACATTTCTTGAATCCTCCAGGCCATTTTCTTTCAAAAGTTATGCTTAATTTTATTTTGATATGAAAAATTATAAAATGTATATGCAGCATAACAGGAACAATGCATTATCACCTCAACCAATAACAGCTTAAGAAACAAACTATTATCAATGGTTTTGAAGCTTCTATAAATCATACCCTCGAGGAAATCTCTGTCCCAACCTAGCATAAGTGAATTCTTTTAATTATTTATGGGAGGAATTGGCTATTTGCTTTTTTCTTAGATTTAGTATAATTGCTAAATTTGGGGGTGTGAGTATCTCAGATTTAACTTGGATGAAAAACCAAAGTTTTCTAAAACAAAAGGGCTAATTGATATACCTACCAGTTATGATTTTTTTTAATCCATCCTTTCTAATAGCTGTCTTTCTAGATTTTGAAAATTTTGTTCATCTTCTGGCCACGTTAAGGCAGCTCATTGCACTGGTCCCCGATTTCCAACATGGTAAGTACCTTTTCAAATGTTATAACCCATCCATACTTCCTTTATAGTTAAATTTAGGATCATCTCTTTTGCCCATTTTCTCACATTTTAATTTGAGGTTTGTTTTTTTCTTCTTGATTTGTGAAAGGTACTTTTACATTCAACATAGTAAACCTTTATCTCTTATTTCAAATGTCTTCTCTTAGTTTGAGGTTTATCTTTTGAATCTTTTTATGGGATGTTATAGTGAACAAATATTAAGGAGATTGATAGTATTAAAGAAATCAAATTTATCTTTCAATTTATTTTAGTTTTGGGGGGATTATGTTTAAAAAAAAACTTCCTTGTTTTGAAGACATAAAAATAGTATCCAATTTGGAGAAAACATTTTATTGATTTAGCTGATATACTTAAGCATTTAAATTATCTGAAAATGATTTTATTTGATGCTGTAGAAAGTGTGTCCTTTTAATTTTTTTCCCCTTTGAAGAACAACTACTCACAGTAACACTGTTTATTAAATGGATTTTTTTCTGGTGCCATTTTGCCAATTTTGCTGTGTTATCAGGCTCAGGCTTCCATATATGTGCAGATCGCTTTCTATGATATTTCTCTAGCAGATTTTTTTAAAGTTACACTTAATTCAGTGCCTTAATTTGTTTTTGGTTGCTATAAGAAAACACTTGAGGCTATATAATTTGTAAAGGTGAAGTTTACTTGGCTCAGAGTTCTGGAGGATGGAGAGTCCAACAGCATGGCATCAGCATTAGCACAGTATCTAGAGAAAGCTGGGTTGCTAAATCATAGCATGGCAGAGGGCATTAGATGGTGAGACAGAGTGAGGTGGGTAGACTGGGGATCTTTTCCTTTCCTATGAAACCATTTAAGGGTGATGGACTAATTAATCTGGTGGAGGAATTTTAAATAAAGCACAGCATCCAGACAGTGGCACGGATATTACTTGCAACTTTTAGCCAGATTTACTGTGAGATCTGGAAGCAGATGACATAAGGAACAATTTTAAAAACTAGAGATTTGGTCAGAAATGCCTGTGTAAAATTGGGACCAAGGCAGGTGTGATGATTGAAGACATCACCACTGGAGAGAAGTTCAATACTCTGCAGGAAGATAACAGGAAAGATGCCTTGAGACCATCTTGGGAATTGGCAAGACAGCATCCATCACAGGCTTAAAAGTGTAAAAGTAAAAATTCCTTTGAGAAGACGCTGTGTGGCCACCCTGATCCTACAGAGGAGTCTAGGAAGTTGTTTCACTGTGCTTACCTTCCCAGGCACTAAAAGGCTGATGCAGTCATAATCCCAAGGAGCTCAGCTACTACTAGAGCTGACAGCAGATCTTGGTATCGTCCATGTGATGCTGATGCTGCAGGGATGAGGATGCTGGAGTTAGGGGGTCATGGAGGTGTCCACCGATATTTCAAATGAAAGTTTGGCCAGACCAAGTGTAGCACACTTGGAGTTTCTGTGGACCTGCCCTCACAGGATGACTAGTGAAACTTTGAAAGTGAAGCTGCAGTGAAGAACCCCCAGATTAAGAGATCCCAGTAACATGCAGTGCCTGTGGGGGAAGGCTGCTGACTGGTGAGAAAGCCAGGTTAGAGAGAGCCCATGAGTGCTGCAACCAGCCAGGCCAAAGTGGTAGGGCTGCTCAGACCCTCTGGAGATTACATTTCACCTCCAGGTGCCCTAGATCCCAGACAAGGCAATACAGGACCTGTCTATCTGGCTGGACTTCAGTCTTAGTTTGGTCTCATCTTTTCTTTCTGTGATCCATTCCTTCCTTTTGGAATGGCAGCATTTTCTCTGTGACATTGTATGTTGGATGTATGTAACTTGCTTTTGATCATTACAGGGAATCATAGTTAAGATTTTGCCTTGACTCTCAGAGGATAATTTTGACTTGGATTTGTAGGCAATTCTAAAACTGTTAATGCTTGGAGATGGACTAAATGGACTAACTTGGGTTCTTAGAGATGGACTAAATGCATTTTTTGCATTGCAAAATGAACACGAACTTTGGGGGGCCAGAGGTGAAATATTATGGCTTGGATTTGAAGTGTCCCCTGAAAGCTTCTGTGTTAATGCAAAAATATGTAGAGTTGAAATCAATGGATTTTGAGAGCTATCACCTAGTCCTAATTTGAATGGACTCTCTGGCTGACAACTATAGGCAGGTGGGGTATGACTGGAGGCCATGAATTGCTGTGGTATGTCTTAAAAGGGTTTCTATTCTTGGTAGCCACTTTGCCTCTCTTTCTGCTTCCTAGCTGCTATAAATTGAGCAATTTTCATCCTCTATGCCCTTCTGCCATGTTTTCCTGCCTCATCTCTGGCCGAGAGCAATGCAGTTGGTCCACCATGGACCAAACCTCTGATATCATAAACTCAAAACAAACTTTCCTCCATTAAGTTGCTCTGGTCTGGAATTTTGGTCACAGCAATGCAAAGCTGACTAACATACTTTGTATGTTAACGTCTGATTAATTGGCAGCCTGTGATTGGCTGAAGCTCAACTACTGGGATTGGCTGAGACTCAGCTACCTGCAAAAGAATATTCTCCTGCGTTGCAGTTGGTTTACATGCTAAATTAGGTTTCTAGAATTAGTTATTTTTATGTCCTATTATGTCAGCTAATATAATTTAATAGATTTATAGATTTTCTAATATCAATCATTCCTAGATTATTAGAACAACTTCATGTTGTTCACCATAAATATTTAAATTCTTCTTTGAAAGCAATTTACTTTTTTTTTTTTAGGGGTTCCTCACACTCAGGAGTGATGTTGTGTTCCTATTTATCTACTCATTGCATTCAGTCATAGGGTTATAAAAAAATTTTAAATATAAACAAAAACGTAAGGAAGTGACTTTCCTTTGACTTTATTGTCTGAAAGACATTTTTTTAGGATTGAAATAATTGGCTTATTAGATATTTTATAGAAATTATCTGAAAAAATCACTGGGCCTATTGCTTTGTTTATGGAAATACATTAACACACTGTTCCAATATCAACACTATTCATAAGGCTCTTATTACTTTCTAGCTTTTACTCAGTCTGGCTGATTAAACCATATTTTTTGAGGGCTTTAGATGTATAAACTTGTTTAAATTTCTTGAAAGATTTGTTTTTTTATACAAATTTCATCTTATTTATATTAATCATTGTTAAAACTACTATTATGTCCCTTTTCTGTCTCTGACAATTGTCATTGATGCTTTGTCTCTTACTCTCACACATTCACATACTTTTGTCTCTATTATCAAATCCTCATTTATTTAGAATTTTTAAATTATTTGATCTTGTTGTTCTTAAATTAGTTAATTTTAGCAGTTTTTCCTTTGAATAGGAAAATTATTGAAATGCAAGGTGATTTTGGGTATCTCTTTACTACAAAGCAAAGGTTTTAACCTATAAGCTTTCCCTCGTTTTCAGATTTAAATATTTCCTAATGTCCAGTTTGATTTCTTTCTGCCTTGATCACTAGGTAATTTGGATTGCCAATTTATTTAAATTTCTGATTATATAAGGTCTTTTTTTCAGTTGTTGGTATCTGTGGACATGTGCACATATCTATGTATTTATTCATATTTTTTATATTGACATTTAACAATTACATTTTGGTCACAAAATTTAGAAATGTAATATATCATTTTTCAAAACTTATTGAGAAGTGTTGTCAACAGAGGTAATGTTCAATTATCAGAACGCTCTAGAAAATAATTGCTGGGCCTCTATTTATCCATCCAACTCTTTATTTATATTTTCTAGCCCCTCTAGGTTTTCTGTAAGTTATGAGGACTGTACTGAGATGTCTCATTATGAAGTCATTGCCATTTTTCTTGCAGTATTATCATTTTGTTTTACTTTATATATTAAAATATGTCTAGGTGTTTGTAAGGTGAAACATTTAATATTTTCCTGGTAAATTAAATGTTTTCTCTATAGAATGATCATCTTCACCTTTTCTAATAACATTTCCTTAACCTTAATATTCAGGTTATTTGAAATGTTTATAGTCATGCCAGGTCTAAAGCTTTAAGTATTTTATAGTTTTCCCTTGTGATCTTTCAAACTGTGAATGTATTTGTGCTTTGTTTTTTTGTTTTTTTTTTTTTTGTGTGTGTGTGTGTGTGTGTGTGTGTTACAATTGGTCTATAGTCATAATTTTTTTGTACACTTTAAGTTGTTTAAATATGAAGAGTGATCCATTTACATTTTTTATAACTACTGAAATAGCTGAATTCATACCTATTTTATTGTGTTTTTTTATTTCTTCCAGTAAAATAGGTATGAATACTTACTACATTTCACATTATATTTTTATTTCTTTTTTTTCCCTCCTATTCTTATAGAATAAATTTCTTCTTTACTAATTTCTTCTTTACTAATTCAGAAATTATACACTCTTCTCTCTTTTTAGTGGTGGCTTAAAAAAATTTTAGCATGAATATTTAAGTTAATAAAATATGATCAATATAGTCATCTCTCTGGGAAAAAAAATCTGTCAAACATGTTACTGAAATTTAGTTATGATCACGGCCCTTCTGATATACTGCATTTTGGTGGACAGGACCTAGACATAAGTAGAGGTCTTACATGGTGAATCTCCATGGGCATTCCTCCTCCTCCAGTTCATTCAGTGATAGTGTAGCCCTGTGAGTTCCTGGATAGATGCAGATAATTGATCTGACTTCATGGAACTATGTACTGGGCTTTCTCTTTTCCTCCAGGTCAAAAATTTCCAAAACTCAGGAATCCGGCCACTAGTAACTGGCAGGTTCTCCTGGAGGGAACTCCATAGTCTTGTCATTTAACACTTATGATCTACATTTTCATATAGGATATGGCTTGTGATTCGTTTTTCTCCATTTTCATTTGTTTTTTCTCCATTTTTTTTTAAGGTTTTTAAGGTCAGGTACCAGGTGCAGTGCACTGACTGAGAGGCATCTGCAGCTATGTAGTGTTCCATACTGTCACACACCCACAAAAAGTCTTTGTCGTTCTACACGTCTGTGTGAACTACATAATTATCACATCAAATTTCAAAATAAAACAAATGAAAATAAATGAACTCTTGGGATCACAAATGATGACCAATGGAGAGTCATCATTGACATCATATTGTCATGGAATAAAGTGACAAATTTATAGTATGCTTTTCCTAGGTTTTTGTTTATTTGTTTGTTTGTTTGCTTGTTCTGTGTCCACATTTGAACAGAATAGACAAGTGTTTGAAAATCAATCTAGTAGAATATACAAATTGCTATATACAAAGTGCTATACTGGATTCACCTACAGTAAATTCCTGACCTCTGATGTTTTTTCTTGTTGGTAGATAGAGGAGACATCACAAACAAGCACAGGAAATGAAAACAGACTTTCAATCATTGAGCAGATGATTAAGCTTGAGAATCCTTGGCCTTTCTCCTTATGTTTATTAGATGTTCTTCATTAATCAGACACAGAACTGATGGGTGCCATTACTGTCAGCTCACAGGTCTCCCAAGGCTGCCCGGTGCCTTCAATCTTGGTGTAAACAATTACACCAGGGAAATAAACCTTGGGACTTCCTTGCTCGGGTCTCCTTAACTTAAAAACCATGGCAAGCTTTTCTCCCCAGGTAGAGACTCATTGTAGCAGTATGTGATAAAAGCTGTGGGTTCTGCTGGGCTTGACTGTAAGTCCCACTCCTGCCATTTCAAGCCTTGTGACTGAGATGATTCCTCTTCCCTCTATGCATGTGATTTTTATTTGTTCTCTTCAAGATGAGAAAATTAAATCTTAGTCTTTCCCAAGATAGTCCTTCTACAGATCTACAAAGTGAGAAAGGTCAATGTTTTGATTGGCATCTCATTTTGATTTTGTTCAGAAACAAGAGGTTTAGGACAATCGATGAAGAGGAGTCAGTTAATTCATAACATACAGGAAGGTTTTCCTGGATTTTGTCCCTTGTGGGTATGCAACACAGAAAGGACAGATAGATAAGAGGCCTCAACTTCGTAGATATTTTCTTAGCATTAGGATCCTTAAACCTAGGAAGGAAAATCAAATGCATCACATATGTCTTCCACATTCTAGCAAAATAAAATACCTAACAACATTCTTGTCGAAACTCTGAGATAGGCATTCTACTCCTTATTTTCCAGGTGAGAAAAGTCTTTCCACAACTAAGAAAATCCAGATCCTACTCCTCATATAATGGCTAGCACACAGCACTGCTGAGGGTGGGGGAGATTGAGGCATAACTAACCCCACAGTCACTTTCTGTCTACCATCTTCCACCACTCATGGACTTCCATCTGGCCCTGCACCTGCCTTTGCAGGGTATTAGGTAAGGGGGAGAAGTGTTCATCCCCATGTGTCCTTAGTTTTCCCCAAGGACACAGATCATAGGAGTCTTCCTTTTCCTATTATAGCTTTTAAAGTGATCAAATTCAATAATAGATGGACAATATTTTGAGTTTTAAATGTATAGTAGGAAAGTGTATTCCATGGGAGATGTTCTAGCATGTTATAAAGATTGTGGAGAGAGATCACCTCAGTTAAAATCTTCAATTTCCCACTATTTGCCCATGTGCAAAGGGGGGATAATAAAAACAAATGCAAGACAGGGTTGTTGTGAGGATTAAAGCGGTGAATACTTATAGAACTTGGAACTAGGCTTGGCACATAGTAATTGCTCAGTAATATTAGCTGTTCTGAGTGTTATTCCTAGTATGACTGTAATAGAAGTATTGCAATTGAACTCTGTGCCTGTCTGATCTTATATAAGAATATTTTAAGGAGATTCTGAACATTTAACACAACAAGGAGCTTTGTGTATTCCCTGGCAAAGCTAGGGGGCACATAATTCTTTCCTTTATCCAACTGTCTTCCTTTGTTAATGCCCTTATTTATTGCATCTTTCAATAGTCATCAAATGTCTAGCTACTTTGTGTAGGAACTTCAGGTGATGACTTACCCAACTGAGGGGTGGGTGGGACTCTTTCCACCGGAGAGGTCCCTTAGTGTGGGGGAGGGGGGGTAAGCTGCAAATTCCTTTTGTTCTTGGCAGGAGAAGCCCTCAGGGAATTCCCAGAGAAGCTTTTCCTTTCCTTTTATTGGAGTTCTGTGCTGGAGCTATAAGCCCTCCAAATGAGTTGAGATCATTAGGGAAGCTCCACTGATCACTGGTGAAAAAATATAACAATTAAAACCAGAAGCCTCAGAGTGAGAAGCTTGGGGAGAGGTACAGAGGAGGGTAAGGGATCAGGAAAGGCTCTTAATACTTAATAACAAATACTAATAATGACAGAGAGTCGGGGACTAATTAAAAGTTTCTAAAAAGAGAGATTGAAAGCGATTGAAAAAGGAATCTATTCATAATAGTTTGCCTGCCTGGAATCCGGGAGCACTGAGGCTCAGGGAGAGGAGAGGAGGGGAAAAAAGGCAGGCATCTGAGTTCTAGGACTGGTCTTGGGTGACACAGTTGACCTTGGAAAGCATCTTTCCCTCTTGGAGCCTTAGTTTTCGCATTTTCAAAATGGTGCCTAACGTTCTACCTCAGGAGGTTTAGTGAGTTAAAAATGTGACTCTATCACACTATATAACATGAGCAATTTGCTCTCTTTCCTCTAAGGAAAAGCATGGCTTCAGAGCTTTATAAATGACCTCTAAGTCCTTTGCAACTTGACAACTAAAACCAAAAAAAAAAAAAAAAAAGAAAAAAAAAAAAAAGAATGATTTCTCAACTCAAATTTCAAATAGGTAGAGAAGTTCATGAAATTCAGGATTTAAATGGTATTCGACTCCCAAGCTGTCCTTATCCTCAAGCTGTGATAACCTGAATTTTTCCCATTAGATATTCATTTCTTTGATGTATTTCTTCATGACTGCTTCTTTCTGGGATCAAAATGCAGTTAGTCAATGAGTCACCTCCTACTAATAAGGAACACCACATTAAATGGTAAATGTTTTCCTCAGGAGAAAATTCTACGTAAGGACAGGGAATGACGGACAAACTGTAAGTCTCTAACCACTGGCAGAATGCAGGCCTAGGTAGGGAGAGAAATGGCAACTGAATCTACTTCATAGCACAACTTGTTGTGAAGCAGACGAGAACTATAGAATGTCCACCCTATGGTTTCCAGTATTGCTTGTGAAATTTGTAGAAAGTCAAAGAGGAAAAAACCAAGCAGATTTTAAATGAGAATTTAAAGTGCATAGAGAATATATAACTCTTCCAAAACAAGAATGATAATGAAGAGGCAGAGGAAGGAACTGGTTCCACAGCTGTATTCCTTCTGCTGTGTGGCCTCTTTCATTTCCCTGTCCCTAGGCCCTAAGCACAGGCCAGAGGTCACAGTCAACCTAGACCCTGAGAGTGAATCTAAAGTAGACTGTTTCCAGCTGCTTCTTATCTTTGTCCATCCATACTCAGTACCTGCTATGGGTCAGCTGTTGTGTCCCCCATGAGCTCATGTGTGAGACAATGCCAGAAGCTTGGAGGAGAAATGATTGGGTTATAGCCTTAGCCTAATCAGTGAGCCCATCCCTGATGGGATTAACTAAACTGGTAGGGTGTGGCTGGAGGAGGTGGGAATTGGGGTGTGACTTTGTGGCTATATTTGTATCTGGAGAGTGGAGTCTCTCTCTGATTCTTGATCACCCTGATATGAGGTGCTTCCCTCTGCCACATACTCTGAAATGATGTTCAGCCTCATCTTGAGCCCTGAGAAATGCAGCCAGCTTTCTATGGACTAAGACCTCTAAAACTGTGAGCCCTCAAATAATTGCTTCCTCCTCTAGAATTGTGCTGGTCAGGTCCCTTAGACACAGCAGTGAAAAAGCTGTCTTTTCATCTTCCATGTAATTTTACACTTCTAGTAAAGTTAGTTGCCAAGAGCTTCTTTCTCATAAGAGGGTTTTGGACATAGCGTGGGACATTCAGGAGCATGGGAGTCACAGAGGAACTCTAGATAGGGCAGAGGAGTGGGAGGGGAAGGGAGGGGGCGAGGGTTAGCAATGATGGTGGAATGTGATGGAATGTGTCTTCATGTATGAAGACACAAATTGCTGTGAATATACTTTGTATACAACCAGAGAAAAGAAAAAATGTGCTGTAAATGTGTAATATGAATTGGAATGCATTCCACTGTCACAATAATTTAAAAAAAAAATTAAAAAGACTTTTAAAAAGTCTTTGGAAGTAAAAGAAAAAAAAAAAAAAGAGTCATTGGACACCTGGACATGGTGGCACAAGCTTGTAATCCCAGAGACTGGGTACACTGGAGTGGGAGGATTCCAAGTTCAAGGCTAGTCTCAGCAACTTAGTGAGGCACTAAGCAACTTAATAAGACCCTGGCTCAAAGTAAACAATAGAAAGGTCTGGAGGTGTGGCTCAGTGGCTAAGTGCCCCGGGGTTCACACCCTGGTACAAAAAAAAAAAAAAGTCACCTGACCACTTTTTCCAATGCCCCTCACTCAGAAATGCTAATTCAGTAGTTAGGAGAAAGGACCTAAATCTGGACCTGTGATTAACCAGGACAGTCCCTCAGCTCAGTTTTGACTTGGTTCCTACAGGGGCCTCTGGTGGAGCCTGGAACAGCCTGAGTTGGGAGTTAGATGAACCCCAAATTCAAGTCCTAGGTCCTGTAGGCATTCAAGTCCTAGGTCACTGAGGACTTGCTCCTGAAGTCAAATACCTCTGGCTTCATCTATTAAAACTTGGAGGATTATCTTCCTCCTGGAGTAACCTTGAGATTAAAATGAATTTATGTACTAACTGCTGGCTGAGGGAGTGAGTCCTGGCCAGAAGGTGGAGAAGCAGGTTCAGGAGTTAGGTATAAGAAGCACTCTCACTGAGTGGATTATTTAACTTCTCTGTGTCTTAGTTTCCTCATGTGCAAAATAGAATATTATGATGCAAAACGAGAATACTGTGGTACTTTTCTTATTAAATCACTGCAGATACTAGATACAATGATACTTACATAGAGTTTAAAACTCCAAATGACACTGACTTTGATTATCAATATTTGGTAAATAATAGTTGTCTGAGGAGAGGGAACCCTTCTGTGGATGAAGCAGTTTGCTACTGAACACTATTAAAAATATAAAACCCAACCACCTCCATGCTCGCCAAAAAATCCAAAAAAACCCAGCCTGGAGAGTATGGGGAGGTGACCCATGGTGGGCACACTTCTAGATAATGATCAGAGCTCCGAAAATCAAGCACAGCACATGACTGGCAAGCATCCTCTGTCAATTTGGGCCTTCTCTTCTGAATCCACAGCACATTCCAAGGGGAATTTAATACATATGCTCCTCATTTAATCATTTATTCTTCAACCATCCAAATATTTTTGGATGAAACTATTTGATGTCCAAAGAGAAATACAAGAAAATCACAACATGATTTCTTAAGAAGCTCTCTTCTGCCAGACAAGAAACCGCATGTTGGTAAACAAACATGTCAACCAAGATGAAGTGACAGATATTGCCATTCTTATTTCTTCCCATAGCTCTAGAGTCTTGATGAGTATTTCAACCAATTTCACCTTGCTTTCTTCTTCCTCTGCATTTGTTTATTTTTTTTTCCCTCCAGTTTCAAAAACACTTGAGGGGTAGGTTTTCTACCCAATGGCACAGCAAAAGAAAATAAAAATAGATACCACCCTTGTTTCTGTACATATTTATTATACAGGAAAAAAAAAAGAAACAAGGGGATATGGCAGAGGTGCTGGTGTTCATAGATAATAGCATCTTTGAAAGATTTCAATAATGGATCTAATCTTGCTGTTTTGTCTTAGAGGTTTTGCAGAAATACAACACAAAAAGGAAATGCCCTGATTGACATGTGTTTGTACTCACCTACATGCATAAATTTCCCTCCGTTTTGGGTTGGTGGCAAGTCAGATTGGCCACCTTCTCAATAGGAGTACTACAAGGCAGAGCCCGGTGAGGAAATAGACACGTATTCCTTAGAACTGCAGTGGAGGAGGGATTCCTTGTGGTGGATATTTTTCATTAAAAATTTTAAGCAAAAGTCAAATGTAAAAGTTTTAATGAAGAATGAGTAAGATTTTTTAATCAATAAAATTTGAGTGAGCTGTGGATTTGTAGAATAGCCAAACTGAAAGTCCAGATAGACTAAGGGCCGAGAAAATATTCCAGAAGAAATTTGTTGTTTGGGGAGCTGAAACAAACTTTGTGAAAATCATTTCTGAGTTGGATTCAAGTTTTCAGATAGTTAAAAGTCGCCCAGGACATATAGAGCATGTGTCTTGGATTCTGTCTCCAGTGACTGCTGTAAAATATGTTCTCCCAGGCCCAAATTTGACTTGATTGCCTGCAGGGATGGAAAACCCACTCTCTAACCCAGCAGTCTATCAGATGTTTGAAAACCTACAAGTACGACTCGGAATGAATGTTCTTTTCTAGCAGGTACCTTTCCGAATCTTTTTGGTTACACTAAATGTTCTTTTCTTAAAATACTACAGATATTTACAGAAAACAAAAATATATTCCTTGACCCATCTGTTCATTGAGTCCATGCTCCAGGTCCTGAAATAATGATTGGGAGATTTCCGGTGATCAAGCTATCTGACCTTGCTCTCATGGAAACTTGAGCTTCATGCAGGACATACACCAACAATGTTAACACTCGGTTATGGGTACCTGCTGAGGGAAGCCTCAAATGCCGCAGACTTAAACCAGCGATGTGAACAATCCTGACAGGGGAGGTGCTCACTTCTTCAGACTAAATCTCAATTTCTTCTATTTTTCCCCAAACTGTCCTTTCCTCTTCTGTGATCATATTCTAATCTGACTTCTCTTTTTAAAAATTCCAAGTGAGCTGGCCACAGTGGTGAGACAGGAGGATGGTAAGTTCTAAGCCAGCCTCAACAATGGTGAGGCACTAAGCAACTCAGTGAGACCCTGTCTCTAAATAAAATACAAAATAGGGCTGGGGATGTAGCTCAGTGGTTGAGTGCCCCTGAGTTCAATCCCCCCCGCCAAAAAAAATTCAAAGTGAAACTGTCTCATTGAATAGGAAAATGTATCACCCACCTCCTTTTATATGCTGGGTTTCTATTTATAAAGTTTTAGTTTGTAGCAAATATTCACATTGGATGAATGGCCATCTTGCATTATTTTATTATTTTGATCTTAACATTAACTGAAATCTCCAGATATTATCTGGGGACATGTATATACTGCATAGATAACACACACTCACTCACAAATATATACATTTATGAACACTTATTTTTTTAGTAATTACATTTTTTTTTGCAATTAGCTGTGCCTTCTATTTCCAGGATTTTCCTTTTATAGTACTATAGCTCCCATTTTAGGTGTTATTCATTTTTCTAGGATTTTCAGAAAACTTTGAATTCCTATTCTGTCATCTGACATACTCCTACTGTCATATCACCTGCATATTTGATGATCCTGAGGTCTCACTCTTCATCCAAGACATGCAAGAAATGTTGAACAGGGCAGGACAAAGGACAGAGCCCTTGGGCTGTCACTGGCTCCTGTCCTCAGGGTTGCCATTGATCTATCAGTTAACACTCCAGAGAACCATCTTTTAACATTAGTTACAAAAACAAACCATCACTCCCATCAAGCCCCTATTCCTCACTCTTTCCACAAAGCCATCAGGGAAGACATTGGGAAATGGCTCATGGACAGCTGGATATGCTGCGTTGACTCCCTTCTCCTGATCGACTGTCCCAGACTATAAATACCCCAGAGTGAAATGAGGTTGGTCTGAAATGAGAGCTCACACCATGACCAAAGTGAAAGCGGTACTCTTTCTGTATAATTAGAACTTCAGAACTTGGGAGCTGTAAAGGATTGTAGAGATTACCTCCTCCCGCCTCATCATTCCACAAGTGAGTCTCAAGCTTGAAATAACTTTGCCCATGGTCACACAGCTAGTCAGAGCTTGAAATGTAGTTATAACTTATATTCCTCTTTTCACAGTTTGGAGGAGTGGAATTGACTTCAGAAAAGCATTTCTCAAAGTATATTCTATGGAATATTACTTCCAGGCTGAAATTAAAAAAAAAAATTCCCATATTCAAATGCTTTTAAAATACCCCATGCATTGCCATGCTGGTGATTCGCAATGTATTCAGGCATTAAATAAATATTTACTAATCATCCCCTAAGCATCAGACATATGTTAGGCATGGGGATAGGATGATGAATAGGCAGGGCTTTTTATTTTTATTTTTTAATCTCTTTTAGATGTTTTGTGTAGGAGGAGAGACAAATGTTAAATATCTAATTACCCAAATAGAAATATCACTATGAATTATGAGTTTCTCAGAAGGATACTTGTGTGGTATTCTAGGAGATTGGAGGGGTGAAAGAAGGAGTATCTGAGAAAATAATATTTAAGTAGGTAAGAAAACTCAGATAAGAAATATCTTGTCACATTTCACAAAATGAAAAAAAAGAAGGGGAAGACTTTGCCATAACCCTGAGAAGTGCACATAACAGCTAAAGAAGGAATTTGTTGGCAGGGTTAGGAAAAACATCTAATATAAATATATAATTCATTGATGTACTTTGAGCAGTAGAGTGGCCCAATCTTATTAAGCCTTTTGAAGCTATTGCACTGGCTGCCCTTGAGATAGTAAAATCCCTTGCAGGTGGGGAAGAGTGGGAGGAATCTGGCAGAGAATCATGATAAAGATCTGCAGAAGAAAGGCAGCCTCTTGAATAGTGACCTGTTATGAAAATTAAACCAACAAACAAGCCACTAGCCTCTTTAGGAATGCTCCCCAAGAATTTGAAGTTCATTGAACCAAGGCACAATTATTTTAAGTCATACCTCCTTAATCCAAGAAATTCTGAAGATGCTACTTATAAATTCTGCTTTGGGCTATCTCTAAAGTCATATTCTAGGGCCTTCTGAGGGATGGCAAAGTCTGCCCTTTGCTTCCTTTTCCTAGTAGGTGACTCACTTGCTTATGAGGGTCACCCTGGTACTGGCTACTTGGCTTTCACTCACAATTTGCCAGGTGTGAGGCTTAAAAAATACAAGCCCGCATGGTCAACCCAATATATAGCCATGTTTGCTTGTGCATCTTTCAATTCTTCTTCTCACCCTCAACTCACAATGTCGTCTGTTTTCAGAATAGAATTCTAATTGCTCATTAATATTTAGGAAAACTAACTCCTACGGAAAAATTACCTTCCAGACTAATTAGCCAGCAATCAATTACACATTTGGATACATTTCCATAGGCTGATGTATTCTTATTTTCAAACAAGGAAAGAGAAATAAGAGGACTAGAAGGAGGCATCAAGGTGTCTATGATAAAATTATAATAAAATTCAAAATGGGTACTGAGATTCCCATTCATCAAACATCTGCATCCTCACTGGAGGGCAGGGATCCTCCCACTTGAAAGTGCACATGTGTCACCTGGACACCTGGATGAATGAAGAACAAGACTAGGTGGGTCCTGAAATTCTTCACTTCTAGCAATCCCAGGTGAAGCTCCAGACCTTGGACCCCATGTTGAGTGCAATGTACCATCTCAGTTTTGCATTTCAGGAAATCAGAACATCATGTGATTCAGCAACCAGAGATAGAAAATTCCAGTTCTAGCTGTCTTAAACTATGACACTATTTCTCATGCCTCATGACAACAAATCCAGTGGCAGGGCAGCTCTAGCCATGTTCTATTGGTACCTCAGTGATTTCATCAAAGAAGCAAAATTTTCCATTCCCCCACTCTGCTTTCCCAGGCAGCGGCTTCATCCTAAGGCTATTTCTGTCCACAATATGGGTAGAGAAATATCAATGTCCTATTCAGACGTGACAACACTAAAGGAAAATGTTTCTCTGCTACGGATTTCATTTTAAGAACAAAAATACCTTTACTAGGGTCTCTCAACAGACATCTCAACATTTTATGGGCCGGATCTGCATTACGTTTTCTCTAGTAGTTGAAACTGCCAATATCTCATGCTCCTCACCCATTCCCAAATCTCCAACATGTGATGGATTTGGATGACTTCAGAAATATTGTTGAACCTCCTGAATAGTGTGCTCAGCCCATAAAAGGTCAGGCCAAAAATGCTAAAAAAAAAGTTTAATTCCTAAAGAACATCTATGAACAAGTGAGGAAACTAAGATCCTACTTTCCGCCTTCTTTGCGGATTACATTCTGAGTCCTACAGAGGGTCTCAAGTTGAAAAAAACCCCAGTGGCAACAGAGAAGCCTGGTTCATTCACCTCCTGGGGTGGTCTTCCTTGTTTCCCCATCTCATACCATGACTTCCTGACAGTGATTCCCAAAGTCATGCCCCAATAAACTACTTGGACCTGTGTCCTCCCCTTGGGAGGAGAGAATGTCTGTGGAAGAATGAGTTAAAGTATTATGATCAAACCAATTAAGGAGTGTCTGTCTTCCTTCAACCAGCTCAGGTGAATGATTGAAAAAGTGTGGACCTCCAACCAGCATTCGGTAGGAATTTGTAGAAAAGCAAATTCCAGGATCCCTCCCTAGTCCTATGTAGGATCAGGATCTCCAGGCCAGTGTCTAGCAATGTATGTTTAACAAGGCCTGCAGATGATTGAGATGATTTTTGATATATTTAGGGCTTAAAAAAAAAAACATTGTTTTGGACAAATCAGGATGTTCTCTTTTGAATCGTATGATCAGGAAGAGGATGGATAAGTACCCAAACGAAATCATGATTCTATTAAGGAGAATCAGGTGTGGTGAGGTGGGACAATAGAAGCTTCCAAACCATCATTTGGGTAAAGATATAATCCAGACAGTAGAAGCAAGTTGAACCAATTCTCTAGAACTGGAAATCAGGAGGGTTTTGAACTCTGGCTGATGACAAGAGACACAGTGTTTCTTTCCCAGTATCTAGTGCCCTTTGGTCATGAGACACCCAGGCAGGGTGCCGGGAAAGGGCCACTGAGGACATGGCTTCCCTTGCCAGAAGTCACAGCATGTGTTCCGATGATAGCAATAAATCCCATGAAAATGCAGATAGATAAAGCATTCTGACATTTATATCCAGCATGAAATACATGAGAATAATAGGGGAGAGAATAATAGTGCAACATGAAGCTTTTATTAATGTTAGACTAACTCTGAAGGGGAAATGGTTCGTTTTATGGCTTTAATGTCAGGCTTTTTCCTTTCCTCCAATGAGCATAGAATTGGGGCTGCCCCTGATTTTCAAACAGTACCCAAGATAGCCAGTGTTGAGGGCCATGGATACATCTAGAAGATCTGCATGACCCATGTACATAAGAAATGGACCTAACAAGAGCTCATGATTTACTTGGGAAAACCCCATGAACAGACAAATTCCATTTAACATTTGCTGAGTGATTGAGGTGTTCCAGAAACTATATAAGGTGAGTTCTCTTGCATTATTTTGTTTAAAAATATACACAACGCAATAAACAAAGGAATAACCCAATAAAGCAGAAGCACTCTGGTTCTAAAGTGTGTCCAATATGGATTCTGAGAAGAGAGAGACTTCCAGGAGTAGTGCATTAACCTGTTGACTGATCATGTCAACCGCTTCCCTGGGTCTGATTGTTTCCTGATCAGTAATATGAGGGCTTTGAACCAGATGAGCAGAATATCCTTGAATTCCAAAAGGCCCTCAACAGGAAAATTCCTGTTTTGGATGTCAATAGATATACAACTTTGAAAAAAAAAACAAAAGCATGTGGAGGGTACAAGACGGAAATATTTTAGAAATACCATGTTTGACAAAATTAAGCAGGTTGATTTCTGTAGGACCCCTTAGAACTTTGAAGAATCTACAACAGTTACTATTATGGTATTATGTAATAATGTGGATATGTAACCGATGTGATTCTGCAATCTTTGTAATGTTTTGAATAACCAATAAAAAAATAAAAATAAATAAATAAATAAATAAATAAATAAATAAATGTATTTTGTGAATCTACAAGATGAATATGTTATTTGTAGCATTCTGTACTTTTACTACAAAAGCTACTATTACATAGCACGGAGAGATATTCCTTGGAACAAAATCCCAGAAGCAGCATAGAAAATCCTGGAAGTCATATCAGAGGACTCTTCCCAGCCCCATGGTTCTTAGACATGGTGGCTCAGGTCAGCTCATTGGCTCAAGTTCAATGTGCTGAATGGCAAGGGCATTTGCAGTGGGGATAACAGCATAAGGAAAAGCTGTAGGAAAAATTTTTTTCCCTCCCTCAAACAATAAACAACAATGCACCATAAATTTGTCTTGTAAATTCACAATATGCTTCCAAATGCATTCATTAGTTTAAACCCCTCAGCAATTCATGTTTAGTTTTTTGAATTCCATGTATTTTCAATGAGAAAAATAAGGCTCACAGTGGTAGCATCTGACTTTCTCAATGTCACTCCTCTGTCTCCTCCCCCGATCTTTTCACTTCATGCTGAGCTGATTTACTTATTAAGATGTCTGCATTTCAGAGAGTGCTGCTTCCCCCCCCCCCCACAGCATCCTGCTATGGGATCCCGATCAAGGAGGACCCTGCTCCTTTAGCATATATTGATAATAAAATTTATATTGAAAATAAAAAAAAAAATACCACAATCAGAGTAGCTGTTCATATGAAAAACTGGGCTACTCTCCCGGGGATACCACCTGGGTTTGGCCCTGGTGCTAAGTGGCCAGCGACCCAGCAGCCCTCAGGTGATTATCCCAAGAACTGGGTAAGTTCCTCAGTTGAATGCTTATAATGGTCTTTGAAAAATCAAAATTCTGTTCGGTAGGGAAAATGCTCTGAAGTCAAGTGTCTAATGGGAAAAACAGGATGGTCGAGGATGGGAGACCAGCTGGCTGGTCTCAGTCCCAGGCTCTGCACCCTCTTCCTGGGTGATATAAGGCAAGTCATTGCCTCTTCTTTCAGCCTCTTTGTCTCCTTGTATTAGGAAAAAAAAAAAAAAAAAAAAAGGAGAGCTTTCTAAGGCTCCTTTCAGCTTTCACATGCATTTATGCTTTAATGTGAATTGACCAAGTCAAACTTAGCAATCAATGAGGTGACTAGTGTCACATCAGATAGCCCCCATGGCCATTATTTGAATCAAGGCACTTGAAACCTTCCCAACCCCCTTCTCCTGCCAGAGAAGATGAAAGTGTTGTTTCTGACCTGAGCGCTGAACTTTGCCTTGAACTTGACAGTGCCTTTCCCATTACCATTTCCAGCTGGGTCTTTGCCCCCTGGGCAAGGCCAGACTTTTCTGAAAGAGTGTAAACTTCTCTGAATGGTATTTGAAAATAAAATATAATTGATTTCTCAGCTCCTTGAACCTCTCCTATCAGGAATTGATTTTTCCCCCCTTCTGTTTTACAACTTGAAAGTGATTTGAGTTATGACAGGTAGCAACTCCAATGCATAAACGATCTTCATTCTCCTCCTTTTCTCTTTAAATTTGTTCCCGAGAAAAGAGTATGTGTGAAGATGTGTTTAAAGTGGATGTGTTTGTGCAGGTGTCCTTTTACATACAGTGATATTTGTATGTGCATGTGCTTTCACAAATCAGTGTGTACATCTACAAGGGCAGCCAGTGCATTTATTTATACATGCATGTTTTCTGTTGGTGTGCATCCAAAAGCAAGTTTGAATATGTTGTATTTATAAACACTCACACTAGCTTGTAAATATTTTGCATACTTATATGCCTGTGGCCTAAATCAAACTGTAAATGGAAAGGTACTCTTGTGCATAGGAACTCATACAGATGTGTGTTTACTCATATGAATAGGAGTATGCTTATGTCTATATCTAGGTGCCTATGCACATGTAGATAGATTCACATTCTAAAACACACCTCGCCTTGCTATTTTCTCTTCTCCCCAAAGACAGAATAAACAAAACTTTTCTTGGATGCACTGGACAGCTCCTGATGATTTGAACAGTCATTATGAACTGTGGAGGGCTCTCTTCTGCCAGCCCAGTATTATCTGTCACTTCCTCGGGCAGGATAAAGTCACCCAACTGGACTGTATCCTAATTATCTGGCAAGAGAAGGAGGTGTGGCAGATGCCACTGATGGACCTCATAACCCCTCTCTCTGCAGCAGCACGGAGACTCGGTTGGCTCCCAAGAAGCCACTCTGGGAATCTTTTTTGAATGACACACGGTCTGGCTTAACATGGTACAGATTGAAATGTTGGTGTGGCAGATGCTGTCAGTGCCAGACAGGCCCAGCACACCTCTTTTCCTTCCTTTGCCTGCCTAGATTTGTGTGAGCGGCAGATCTGTGCTTGCTGTCACTCAACCTGTCTGCTCTTCCTTGGCAGCACTGAGGCATTGGTCAGTTATGACAGTGATGGTTAGTAGGGGAGAAATAAGGTGATGTTCCAATAGACCTTTGGTTTCCTCCAGTGAAGAGAAGGAGCTCCCTCATGGAGACTGTGCCATTACCTTGGGGGAAAAATGTGGACACTCCTGTCAATACAAGGAAGAGTGAGATATCAGACCCACCATGGTCCAAAGGACAGAGTGGGTTTTTATGGTCCAGAATGGAGACAGGGAGTTGAAAATATAGAATCATGCAGGTTTGTGGAGACATAGGTACAGGCCTCATCCTTTTATTAGAGACTGAAAGTCATCATGCAAGTCACTTTGGAACACTCTTAGGACATGTTTGAATTTCTGCTGAATAATGACAAAGTAGCTATAGCCCAATGCTGATACAAAGAGAAGACGCTAGATTTAATTCTTGGGAGAAAAACTCGTTCAAAATAGGCAGAATATGTTGGGGTATTACGTTACCAGTCACAGAAGTTACAGTTCAAGATCAACCAAACCCTATTTGAAAAGATTGAGGTTCAGCCCTTTCCTGCTTTCTAGGCATGCATTGTACGATTCATTGATTACTTCCAAATCAATATTTCTATTTATTGACTAATAAAAAATTTTCAAAAGTAATGTCTTCCACCTCTTTTCCCCAAACTGCTCTAGCAACCACATGTGACTCTTTATCCCCAAACCAAGAGTCAACTATTCCCTACTTGGTTTTGAGCCATCTTTAGCCAAATCCTCTAACCTCACCTCCTAAATATCACATCCACGCACCTCCATCACCATCAGATTCCAGCCTGACAAACGTCTTAGGCCCAGTTTTTTCAACGAACCCCTAAATGGTATCTCTGATTCCATTTGAACCCCTTTCCTATTCTCCATACTGAACCAGAGTGACCATTTGAAAACAGCAGCTTTGGTCATGTTAGTCCTCCCTGGATCTCTTTCAGTGCCTTTCCATCATCCTAGGGGTAATGTACTAATTCATTAGCCTGGTCTCTGAGGAGCTCCATGAGCATACCCATGTCCATAACCTCCTCTTCTCACAATATACTCTCCTGGGGTCTTCTAATTGTTCACAGATTCTTTCATGATCTAGGTTAGGCCATGGCTCCTCTCATCTCTCTACCTCCCATGCTCTCCACCCAAAGCACACAACTTTTTAGTCTGTTTGAGTAACTTTTACACATCTGTTTGACTGAATCTGTTTCCACTGGGAGAACTTTCTGTGGCTTAATGCAGATGAAATACCCTTGCCAAATCATCCCAAGTTGAATTCTACTTCCCTCTTATAAAACACATCCCAACATCTTAGAATTGATTTACTACTTGATAGTAGTACAGAAGTCAAGCTCTTATAGGGCAGAGACTATTTAGCACAGTGCCTCGATTATTTAGTACAGTGTGAAGCCTATCAGAGATGACCACAAATGTTTGAAAAGTAGATTAGTAAATGAATATCAGTTATTAACACTTTATATATAATTATGTTAAATTGGTATATGTGACAGACCTATAGACACCATATAAACATTGACGGTGTGTTCCTAAGAGTAGGGACTTATTTCTTAAATCAGTATGCTCCCCTTCACCTTGAGCAAAGTGTCTAGTATAGCAAAGGTATTCATAATACTTATTAAATAAATGCACTTTTAAAATAAATAACTAATTCTGATTATGTGATGTGCATATTTATAATATATTATGTTTCTGAACTTTTCTCCACCAAAATATCCCTGACCTCAAAGATAGAAAAATATGGGCACTTAGAGGATCCAGCAATGTAAGCCGGCATAATATGCTGGAAGATAGAAATCTTTTTTTAAATCTTAAGTTATATATCAGAATCCATGCATTATCTATTTATAGTATGGTGTGTCTGTGCTTATTTTACATTAAAAATGAAATTTTTAATTACTTGCTCTGCAGAATACTTGAGAAAGAAATCTGTATCACACATTTTGTGTGGTTTTGCACTTTCTGGCACACAGCCACCCACCATGTTCAACATGCTAATTCTACTTTGAGAGTCAATGAAACCCTAGTGGCTAACTCAGAAGGCCTGGTGTTGCCAGAGATATGCCTTGGGGCTGGTCATTTGCCAAACAGCAAAAACTCACTTGGGGATGCAGTTTAGGGGATTTATCTCTCGAATTATATATATCAGAGGTCTCCTATACACTAATCCAGACATTAACACAGATAGAAATAGTTATTCACTAGTATTACCCATCTATTTGAGTTCACCTCTTGCTTCTCCTACAAATGCCCTCTCAATGCTATTGAATAACTCTTTTATCCAATAACATTCTTTCTGCCCTCTTTTGACCTTCCAAATGTAATTGTACACACTGACAAATGACCTTCCATTCTCTTTCTCACAGAACACAAAGCTTTTGAGTTCTCTGGCATTATTCCTTTATCCTCATATACCCTTACTGTTGAATGCCATCTGCCAATTTAAATAGCCAGCAATTTATTCCCTTTGCCTCATCATTAGTTTAGTTGAATAACTTGATGAAAAGGGAAAGGAAGAAACTTTCTCATATGCTGTCTATAGACTAAAGCACTTCAATCTTTTTTTTTTCTTTTTTTTTAAAGAGAGAGTGAGAGAGGGAGAGAGAGAGAGAATTCCAATATTTTTTATTCTTTAGTTTTCGGCGGACACAACATCTTTGTTTGTATGTGGTGCTAAGGATCGAACCCGGGCCGCACGCATTCCATGCGAGCGCCCTACCGCTTGAGCCACAGCCTCAGCCCTGCACTTTAATCTTAATCTACTTTTCGTTTACTGTTCCAGTTTACTGTGAAGGATGACCTAGGAAATGGAACCCCAAAACAATCAGTAGTCAGAGACACAAAATGCAATGGAATATAATGGGAAATTAAAACAGGTTTAAAAGAAGAAATCCAAGGGGCGGAGCTAGAACAACAGAGCTGTTTATGACACATAACTGCTCAATTTATTTTAGAATATTATTTCCCTTCAGAATGCTAAATGGTAGAAGGGATTACAAGAATTTTTTATGCAAAAAATTTTAAAGTTATTTAGCTATTTTTTGTGTGTGGGGGGAGAGGATCTGTTTATGTAGTATTCTCATTTTGGGGGAGACTTCCTTGAAGAATCTGTACTTCTACTTTGATTGCCCATAGCCTCAAAAATAATTTCTTTTTTCATTGATTTTGGCATGTTTTTCCTCTTTAGATCCTCAAGGCATTTAAATTGGTCAATCTTTCCAGCTGTGATTCCCCAGGAAATTTCTTCTGACCTTTGGAGAACAATCTAGTGATTCCAGGCAGTGGGAAACAAGACTATGATGGTGGAATGAGCAAGATTTTATATCTAATTAACTGTGTGTTTTTTACTCAATAATTCCCCTCTCTGGGCTTTGTTTCTTTAGTTACATGAAACAGGCATCATTCATATATTTCAACCAACTGACCCCTTGAAGTAGGTAAGGATAAAAGGTGTAATTAATTGAATTTTGTATACAAAGAGCCTTCTACAATACACAGAGTTGAGGACAAATTAGTGTTTTTTGAATAGAATCCATAAGGTCACTGCAAGTCTGACTTTGGAAAATGCATGTAGGTATTCTGTGAGTACAAATTATGCATAATTATCATCATCACCATTATTATTAATTGCTACAATTTACCATTAACTGGGAGGACTCTGAAATCCCCAGAAAACTTAAATTGAGTAAACATTTCTAAAATGTGTGCCAACTTTCTTGTTTTGCTGGTTGTTTCTTATGGTGGTACAAAAAGAATCTTTATTCCCAAACATGTGAAAAAGCTCACAGTTGTTGGTGAAGAAATTCACAATTTTTGTTCAGAGTTGCAGATGACTATTGCTAATTTCAGAGTCATGGCCCTACCCGAACATTTCATTACCTCCCCAAATTCAGATGAGTGACATCCCTGGAGGCAATGAGTTTCTATGAAAATAATAATAAAATTGAAGTGGGAAGAGAGGAAGTGAAACCCTTGCTCCACCCACACTCATTCTCCCTGATATGGTGGGAAGGATTCTACAATCTTCCTAAGGGTTCCATCCTCTGATATGCAAACCCTGTATAAACCCTTTCCTCACTATAGGTGGGTGGAGCTTGTAATCACGATGAGTAACTCCTGTGATTAGATTATTCTAAATGGTAGAAGGGATTACAAGTAGAGGTCCTTACACAGTTGACCATAAACTAATCAAAAGGGAGATCCCTCTGGGTGGGCCTACTCTAATCCCTGGAGTCCTTTGAATGCTGATCTAGAAGCCAGAGTCCAAGCACATGCTCTTCTGCTGGACTTGAAGGAGTGATGGGTTATGCTGTGGTGATGACCACATGGCAGGGAACTGTGGGCAGCCTCACTGAGCCTCAGTCCTGCAACCACATGCAACTGAATTCTACCAACAACCAGAAAATAGAAAAGATGACCCTGAATATCAGATGAGATCACAGTGCTGACTTCATTCTAGCCGGGTAGATCCTCAACAGAGAACCAGCTAACCCACACCCAGACACCTAACTGAAAAAGTCTGTGAATTAATAAATGTATGTGTTGTTCTCAGCTAAGTGTG
Source organism: Callospermophilus lateralis (assembly GCF_048772815.1). Lineage (NCBI taxonomy): Eukaryota > Metazoa > Chordata > Mammalia > Rodentia > Sciuridae > Callospermophilus > Callospermophilus lateralis. The sequence goes on from NC_135306.1 coordinate 15,499,916, forward strand.
TGGTGACTGGTTACATAGGAAAAGAAACTTATGTGCCTTGGATAATGAATTGGATCTAGTTCAATGCAAAATGGATTCATCATTTCTATTCCTCAAGATATTGTTTAAGTTCCATTTTTTTCCCCAAATACCCTGATACGTACTAAATTTAAATTTTCCATTCTCCCCCTCCTTATTCCCTTTCCCTGTCAACTTTCCTAGCTGTGCCTCATCTCTTTACTAATAGTCTTTCCAGAGGCACAGCAGCCAAATCAAGAAACCTCAGGGTCATCTTCTGTTTCTTCCTCTGGATTCTCCACCTTGGATCAATTACCACCACATCTAAGAAACTTCCCTGAGCTCGGACCCCTTGTGCACTCCCGCCCCTGTTTACCTGAACAGTTGCTATGGCTTTCACGTACAACTGTCATTCCCATTTGGCCCATTTTCCTTCACTGCCACAAAAGGGGTCTTTGTAGGAGGAAGCTGCTCTACTCATTCTCCTGTTGCAGCAAGCCTGAGGCCTCCTCCCTGGGCCATCCTGTGCTCTCCGCGTTCTGACTCCAGCCTTCTCCCCTTCCCCGACACGCCTCTTGTATGTCCATCACATTTAACTTTCCGTGAACGCAAAGAAGTCACGTCTGCTCTCCCCATCTCGCCCGAGGGAAGGTGTGTGGAGGTTCATACCTGATTTGGAAACAGGTCTTAGTAGCTACAATTTAGTCAAGGCAAGGCACCTGGGACCTTGGTGCACTTAAGACAAAAGGACCAGTGTCATCATGGAAACAGGGACATGTGGCACAGACATACACAGAGGAGAAAGCCACACGAGGACAGAGACACACAGGGAGGAGATGACCCAGCGAGGAAGGAGGCAGAGGTAGAAGGTGTGCTGCCACAGGTAAGGAGCACGTGGGGCTGTCCAGAGCTGGAAGAAGCAAGGAAGGATCTTGATTGAGGCACTCAGTGTGAGCACTTGCCGCTTTGGGCTTCCAGCAGGCAGAGCTAGGAAACAGTGCATTTCTATGGTGTTAAGCCATCTGTGGTTTGGGGGGCTTTGTTAAGGCAATCCTAGGAAAAACCTAATGGCTCTGCCACTCCCTTTCAATGCCTCATGGCCCAGAACAAGCTCTTCTTCCAAATAGAAATTCCTCAAAACACGTTTTAAGGCCCAGATCTCAGAGAAATCTCTTAGGAGAAACTCCCTCCGAGTTTGTTATCACTTCCTGTTTTTTTTCTTTTTTTTCACAACAAATTTTAAAGATCTCTTTATTAGTGCATCCTAGTTATCAGGATAGTGGGGTCCATTTGACACCATCGGGCACGCATGGAATATAGTATGCTCCCTGTCAGTCCTCCGCGCTTCCTCTGTCCCCCCTTTCTCCCTCCGTCCTGTTCCCCTTCCTCACTGTCTTGGTGATCCTTCTGCTTATCTACTGTTCCTTCAGTTGGTCTTTCTAGGTACACAGAAAAGTGGGATTTCCCATGGCATATTCATATAGGTACACAGCTTAATTCAGATAATCCCGCCATTCCTCCCTTTTCCTGTCCCTCCTGCCTCTCCCCCTCCCCCATTCCCTACTCCACGGATGGCCCTTCTGTCTTCACGGGATTCCCCACCCCACTGCTCCCTCATTTTGCTCCACCTCCCACAGATATTTAGTTCAATGTACAGGATTCTTCCCACAGTCACTGAGTTGTGATATTCTTGGCAGTCGCCCTCATTGGATGAGAAGAAACTTCTCAAGGGCAAGGTTTCTGTCAACTAATGTTCAATGCATATATAATTTGGAAAAATTTTCCCCCAGAGGCTCACATATTAGGATCTTGGTCCTCCATGTAACCACATTGAGTGTTGGTTGAACCCTTAAAAGGAAGGGCTTCACGGGAGACAATTAGGTCATGGGGCTTGCTCTGAGAAGGGATTAAGGCCTCACCTTGGGGTTAGGTCTCAAAAAGATCCAATTGGCCACATGACAGCTGATTGTTATAAACTGAGGTCACTCCATGTGTCTGGTTTGTTCTGTACTTGCTGCTTGCCACTGCTGGACATTTTCCTCTTGTGTGATGCAATCTGCTTTCATTAGAGGTTAACAAATGGGCTTCCCAATCTTAAGAGTTTTAGTATCTGAAACCTTGAAATAAATATATACCTTTTGTATTTGTAAATGCATCCTCCATCAGGTATTTTATTACAGCATCACAAAATAGCCTGACAATATATGCATATTGGCTGAAGAAAAGCAAACAAACGAAAATCTTTGCCAGCCTCATGTATCTAGTGAGATCTAAATTTGATAATAGAATATTCAATTTTATTTTCAATTTGTCCTTTAGAAACCTGTAAGGCAGGATTACTATTCTCAATTCATAGACGTGGTTCAATAAATCTTAGCCCATTTGCCACTTTTGTTCCCACAAAATTAACAGGCCTGACAGTCCAGAGGCTAGTTACAGAGTCTCACCCTGATTTCACTATACCACATCACTTTTCAGAACTGAGTAATTTTGGGCTGATCAGCTGACAGAAGTTATAATGGAAATTTAAAAAATAAAAATTATTTAAAAAGGCTTGAGATGAAATATGTGAAATGATCCTTGTGAGTAAGTCCTGAATTTATCACCATTTCACGGACATGGTGAATGAATTATATATACAGCATTATAATGATGTAATATCTCACAGTCCTCGATGGCTTGCTGAATTGAATGGTCTGGCTTGGTGCAGTTTATGGGGGAAAAAGGATGAAAATGAACCTAGTCATTTGGTGTGCTGATGGGGGTCTGCATCAACCACGATTCCCTTGTTTGACTGCAATTGTCTAAATTCGGTTTATTATTAGGGCCATGCATTCACTTTGACAATGAAGAAATACTTAAAAGAGGAATCAAACACATCTCTTTTAGAGCATAAGTATTTATTTTCTTTTTTCTCAGTACTCTGTCCCAACCTTGGCATCTCTTTCTTTCTCTCTCTGGATCTCCATTTCTGTTTGTTGCTCTCTCTCTCTCTGTACTTCTGTCTCTGCCTCTCTATGTTTCACCATTTACAAATCACTCAATCCAAATGGGTCCAATTTCCCTACTTGAAGATTGGTGATCAGGGGCCCATAAACTTGTGAGAAATGCACCATCGGTGGGCTGACACGGGGAAATTTGATGGATTTCCTTCCTTCGGACGACAGATGGGCTTGACAGAGAGACTTCCTTTCTTATATGAAAGACGTCAAGCCTCAAGGAGCTGAAGTGGAGGAATGAATCTGAACAGAGCTTGTCTAACTTCAGCTTTCTGAGTGCAGACCAGGTACGCAGCAGACATTGAACAAACGTCATGTGCATCCAGGTTCCCTGTAATGTGTGCCCTGGTCCATGGAGGATGGAGATTCACTAGGGTGCTGGAGAAAAGCACTTCAGCAAGAAACTCCATCGTGACCAGCGAGGAATCATATCATTCTCAAAGAAATCGTATTTACGACAATAAAGAGCAAAAAGTACAACAAAAACAATACCAGTTACAGGGCACTTATCCTTTATGAGTCTCCTTTTGCATGAAACAAAATTGCAAAAGGAGACTGATACAAGATAAAAACCTGGAGTGACAGCAAGTTCTTTTCCTTTAAGGCAGCAGACTCTTACATTGAGTCCACGGTCCCTCTCCTTACCCTGATATGTGACACTAGAGCTTTATTGACACAGGCTTTATTGTCATACCACCTTTCTGGTGTGAAAGAGAAGTCTTCATGTCTAGAAAAGAAAAGGAGCTAATTATTACTATTCTGCATTTGTTGGTGCTGATGCAGGAAAGAGAGGACGTCCATCCCTCCAAGAGCTTACTGACTCCCAATAAGTGCTAAATAGGCAGGTCCAGTTGGTCAGTGTCCAGAGAGAAACTGCAGGGCGTTCAACAGTGGGAGAACATTGCTGTGTGGCAGTCAGATTAGGCTGGATCAGGATGCAGTAACCAATGACTCCCAACATTCAGTGGCTTGAAATAACCAACTTCATTTTTTCAAACCTTTGCAGATGATTTCTGTTTCATATTGGGCCACGGATGATAAGGCTCCCATGAGACAGAACATTGTTAACAGCAGCAGAAAAAAGAAAGAGATGCACACTTGCATTCCAAATTCTAGTGCTTCTGCTTGGAATTGATACTTGTCACTCCTGCTGCTCATTCATTTGCCAGAGCACAACAATCATCGCACCTAACTTCAAGAAAAGGGGGAGGGATGGGCCTCTAGTGGGCCTTAAAGGAGCATTTCCTCAGCATTGCTGGTGAGTTGTAGTCATGTCTGCCGTGAGGACATGAGGCTATTAACTGAGAGGCCAGGGAGAGCTCTGGAGCCAAGGTCACGAATTTACCTACCACTGTTCTGTTGTGCCCACCTAATAAGTCTTGCACCAACAAAACTGTTCTTGTCAAACCTCCAGCCACTTGCCCATTGTTACATGCAGTAACTGGTCTCAGTACTGAGCTCAGTTGACCTATGAGCATCCTTTGATAAGGTCTATGTCTCCCACTTGCTTATTGATGTTAATTCCAGGTGAACATCCACATCTGACTATTCTTTCCGACACTGGCTCTGGCTGTTTCTTTGGTAAGTTCTTCCTGATCTTCCTGTCCCCTTCCTCTCCTCAGCAGGATCCATGGATTGTTCCTCTGCCCCACCTAAACTCACTCCCTGGACAATCACCTCCAGTGTTCTGGTTTTAGACCCCACCTGGAGGCCGGTCCTTCTCAAATGTGTATCGACATCCTTGTCCTTTCTCCTGAAATCAAGCTTTCTCTGGCCACCTTTATATTTGCTCTCTCTAATAGATCGTGTGTAATATAAAATGTCTAACGTGGCAGCAGAAGCATGTTCCCATTTCACTCTTTCCAGCAAACTTTGTTTCCTTAATCCTCAAAATATATCCAGGTTGTGATTTGTCACCTCTAGTGGCACTGACCTGTCTGGGCCACCATATTTGCCTTGTGGAAGTTCATCTTAATTAATCTCTGTACTTCTATCCTTGATTGAACCACTTCTTGCAGGCTGTTCCAGAGTTAAAGTGCTGAATACTACAGCGCCTCTCCATCTCAGTCTTTGCAATTACAAACATAGTGACCCTCATGTCCTATGCAATCTGGCCTTCAATTAACTCAGGGAAGGACATTGATTCTTACTCATCTTCTTTCAATCCAACTTTAATCATACCTTCCTCTGACTATTCAAGACTAAAGCCTCAGAAAACTTGGAATAGAACCACCATATATCCATCATACTATACTGATGGAGTCACATTACTGTTTTTAGCAACTCAATTCACAAGAGCGGAGCTATGAAATCAACCTAGGTGCACTTCAACAGATGAATGGATAAAGAAAATGTGGTACACATATACAAAGGAATATTACTCGGCCATAAAGAAGAATGAAATTATGGCATTTTCTGATAAATAGGTGGAACTGGAGACTATTATGCTAAGTGAAATAAGCTAATCCCCCCCGAAACCAAAGGCCAAATGTTCTCTCTGATATGCAGATGCTGACATACAATAAAGTGGGGAGAGCGAGTATAGGTCACAGAATTGGATAGGGGGAAAATGGGGGAAGACAGGGATATGGGAATAGGAAAGACGGTAGAATGGATCAGACATAATCCTCCTGTATTCATATGTAAATACATGAGCAGTGTAATTCCACATCATGTACAACCACGAGAACGGAAAGTTATACTCCACGTGTGTATGATATGTCAAAATACATTCTACTGTTATGTATAACTAAAAAGAAGAACAACAAAACAAAAACCCCAAAGGACTCAACCTCAGAGCCTTTAGCCCTGTCCCCTCCTCTGGGACTGCTCTCTCCTGCAGGTATGCAGGGCTCTCCTCTCAAGTCTTCCTTCAGACGCTCTCACTGTGTCCTTCCTGTATGACCACTCTTTCTAAAGATTTATGGGAAGTTTGGCCAATGGGTCCAATGTTACCGTTTGATAAGAAGAATAAATTCAGATTTTTTGGGTACAGTAGCATAAAGAATTTAAAAAATTAATATCTCTAGATAAGAAGAGAGAATTTTGAATGTGGTCATCATCAGAAATAATGCATTTAACCTGAAGATCATGCTAATGACCCTGAATTATTACCCGATGTACAAATAAATCAAAACATCACATGATCTTCATAAAAATGTACAATTAGTATGTATCTGTCAAAAATAGTAGTATTAAACCGTTTAAACCCTCTTTTCTGACACATAATCTTTCTTTTTTTATTCCATTCTCTAAAACTTATTCCCTTTAAAATACTGTCATTTACTTATTTTTTACTGCTAGTCTTTCTCACGAGAATTTAAGATTCTTATATGTTTTGTTGAATTGTGTATGCCTGATATGTATAAAAATGACTGAAACCAAGTCCACTGTCAATAAATGTTTTTAAATTGGTTGACTGATGTGTGATAAAAGAATGAATGAATGAACAAATTAGTTAATTTGATGTGGTTTGGCTGTGAGCAAGAACAACTTGGGATTAAAAGACTAGTCTGCTCATGTACAGATAATCCATCAATCTTCTTAAGAAACGTTACTAAAAACCAATTTCTCTCTCACTTTTCAAGCATAGCATGTGCAGTGATATTCCAACTACTATGCCAAAGCAAACTAATATCATATTGTGTTCAATCTATACTCTATTGGGTAAACAGAGTTGAGGGGCCAATATTGGGTCCACAAAGTATCATTTTAAGGTATCATTTGACTTCTCAATCCAAATAACAAAAAGGAAAATGTCTTGGCAATATCTATCCATACCATTTACAATTTTTTTTTGTTTTGGTCTAATTTATTTCTCCAAACCTCCAAACATAGGGTTCTGAGGGAAGTTCTGTTAAGTCTCCTCTTATGTTTCTCCTGAAAGAGCCCACTGATACTTGACCATACAATTTAAAAAAAAAATGAGTTTCTTGTTGTTGAGGAGAAAAATTGTGATGAGACGAAGAAAATGTATCACTGAAGAAGAAGACAGAAAGATTTGGGTGTCCTGTTCTAAAAAAAAAATAAATTACATGCATTTAAAAGGAACAAAAGAAAAAAGAACATTAAATTCTTGCCATGTTCAAGAGAGGAAGCTGTCTTTCTGACAATTTTGGTTACTTGCTGGTAGGATGGCTAATAGAGAACAGAGAAGAACTCTTTCAAAAAAGTTGCTGTCACAGATAGAACAGGTTGAAATGTTCAGGAATCCAACAAAAAAAACACCGAAGTTCTGATTTCCGTAACTGCGCTCTCTGTCAGACATCAAAATATCAGTGTTACAAGAGAGAAAGTGTTATTAGAATCAGTAACACCATCTCCTAACACAGCTGTAATTTTCTGAGCACTCATCTTGTTAAATGTGTACTAGCTCTGTGGAGGTTGAGGGTTTGATCCATCACCCAGTCTCCTACAAAGTTTGGACTTCAGTGGAAGAAGGTTCTCTCTGCAAGACAGCTCCAGGGATAAGATGATCATCCTAATATTTTTCTCCAGTCCTTCCAGTTGGATACTTTCCTTCTCTCCTGATTATGAAAGAGAAGTGGGGTTGAGAGAAATCAGAAACATTTCCAGATTTTGCTCCTAATAAAAAGATAATTTTCTTCTTTCATCTATTGGGGTATAAAGAATGAGGGGTTTGTGTTCTTTCCTAAAAAATAAAATTAAAATTAGTTCTTAAAACTAATAACTACTAATTAGGTCACTATTCACTGCCTCTAATATGGATAATAAAATAAGAGAGGGTCATTTCAACTTATCAGTAATGCCCCAAGTACAACAGAATACTTCGTTTGACCTTTTCCCACTTAAAAAAAAAAATGTGTGTATGAATGGTCAGAATGACTTTAAAACTTGAATTTAAAATTCAAAAAGAAATTTTAGCAGAGAAATAAAACCACGTGAACAGGAGTTGAAGCTTGTGTGGTATAAAAAGGATTTCAGACAGCTTGTTACGAATTATATGTAATAGCAAAATATTTCGTCAGTCAATATCTGTTACTGAGTGCTCTGAAAAACATGCTTCTTTGTTTATTATGAAGACTCAAGTGAAGCCCAAACCAGTTAGACAGTTCCATCTTAATGAGGCAATTTAGTTGTTACCTGTTTCATGTGTCAGGAGATTAGAGCTGAACTTTGCTGATCTACCAAGAGATCCACAGTGATCTAGAAGCAGATCTAAGACCCAAATATCTACTCTAGACCTCCTTTTCTTCTAACTTTTGTTTTGCATGTCTTTCTTGCTCCAAACTTTCAATTAGCATTTAAATACACAACATGACATAAATAATGCAAATGGAAAAGTATAAATTTCCCTCCTACAAAGTAGTAGGAAAAAATAGTTTCATATAAATATGCACATTCATATATATATATATATATGAATATATATATATATATAATATATATATATATGAATGTGAATATATATATATATAGGAGGAGGAGAGAGAGAGATTGAATCTATACTGCTTAAAACAGATATATATAGATAAGAGATGTTTAATTAAAAAATAAATAAACTTTTGAGTCAATGAGTACAAACTCTGTTTTGTATACAATTCTGGTTTGTAATGAATTGTGAGAGCTCACGGTGTGACATTTCATGAGACAGCTGCCTTATTATCTTCACCCACTTAATCTCTTATGAGAATTTGATTACATCTTGAAACAGATCTTACTTACTTTCTGCCACTGAAATTTGGCGTTTATTTAACCTTCCCGTACTTAAACCTTGTTGTTTTTAGAAAACAACAACAACCACAACAAAAAGGGAAGCTCATCTACCAGGTAAGTTTTGTTGGTGGCTAAAGGGTAGGGACAGACGCCTGGCCTTGGGTAGAGGGATCCACAGATCACACCCCTGATTTGGACCCCTGAAGGACTGATGAGATGCAGTGATTCAGGGAAGGTGGAAGGAGACCCTCACATTCCTGAGGTGGGGAGGGTCATGTTGCAAAGGGCAGCAGAGCTCCTCTGCTGGTGGAACTCTGAGTTTTGCCTCATACAGCCCACAGGAGCTCTCCCTGCTGCCTTACTGCTGCCGAGCTTCTTTTAGTTCCTGGGTATTTTTGAGATCTGATTGATCAGGATCTTGTTGATTTTTGTAAGCTACTCAATATGTTTTTAAGAACTTGCTTTTTTTTCACCAAAAATATCCATTCTTGTTCTATTGCCTGAACCCCAGAGCCATTACTGACTCAGAGATGGATACCAAGGAGGGAGTTACAGGTAACAGTTCTTAAGAAGGAAGGAGGAATTTTTGATAGATTTCCTGACCTAGTTGGGAAGGAAGGCAATAGTAATTCTTTTAGAATTCAAGGAAGGGAATGTGGCTGCCCATGCACGCAACATTGGAAGAGCTAATTAAAGTATCAACTGTGTTTGCCTGGAGTGAGGTAGCCATTAAAATCAAGGCTTTAGGAGCTGCATTGTCACAACCATAAAATAGTATGAAGGACAGGAGCAGTAGGGTGGGGTGTCTACTCCTAATATCACCTTAAAACTATGAAGTTAAATAAGGAAGATCACAAATCCCTAAGTTCTTCATTCAGAACATGGACTGAAATCTGACCTTTCTATGACAAGAAATAAAGAGCAAAAGCAAAAACTTTAAAAACAAAAATTAAAAATGTTTTCTCTTTTGGCAGCCACAAGACTAATATGAGTGAGAACCAAATATTTGATGTTAGATCAGTTTAAAACTCCAATAGAATTAATATTGTGAATTTCTATTATGTAAAAGCAAGACATTTATTTGTTGCTAGTGGCCTCTGTTCTTATTTGCTCCCTTACCTTAGGTAAATCAGAAAAGCAGTCGTGATAAGTGGGTGGAATATTGGGGGGACTGGGTGTATTGGCTCTTCTCGGCTCTGGAGGCTGGCTGTTGGACTCATATCTCAGCTTATTGGGGGGACTGGGTGTATTGGCTCTTCTCGGCTCTGGAGGCTGGCTGTTGGACTCATATCTCAGCTCCAGCATGTAATTGTAGCATGGATTTGAACGGGCAGCTTATTGTCCTGGTGCTGACCCAGTGTCCTGATGCTTCAATTATTTCATCTTTAAAGTGGGAATTATTTTATTACCTATCTCATAGAATTTTCAGCAAGTTCAAATTAGTTAATATGTTTAAGGTTTTCAGAAAGGTGTATGGAACACAGTAACTACTCAATCCCCTGTAGCAAGAACGACAGTTTATACTGCTAATGTTAACGCCTTGATGAGCTTATAATGATAGGGCTTGCAGAGTAGGAGGAAGCAGATGCCATTTTACCATGTTAAGAAACATGTACGTTGCCAGGTGTGATGGTGCACGCCTGTAATCCCAGCAGCTCAGGAAGCTGAGGCAGGAGGATCATGAATTCAAAGCCAGCCTCAGCAACAACAAGGTACTAAGCAACCCAGTGAGACCCTGTCTCTAAATGAAATACAAAATAGGGCTGGGGATGTGGCTCAGTGGTCAAGTGCCTCTGAGTTCAATCCTGTCCCCACCCCTCAAAAAAAAGAAAAAAAAAATGTATGTCATTGGGCACAGATGAACTCCATAGGGCTTAGTGCAATATCTGGAGTTCAGGGAATATATATCCTGTGTGTGTGTTGGGGGGGAATGTCTGTTTTTTTTTTTGTTGTTGTTTGTTTGTTTTGTTTTGTTTGTGTGTGTGTGTGTGTGTGTGCGCACGTGTGCCTAAATCTGTCAAAAGAGGCATAATGTTTCATCAACCTAGTAGGGTTTTGAAATTAAAAAAAAAAAAAGACTGCCTTTACATCAGCTTCTCTGACTCATTTGCTATGTAAATTAGGCTCACTTTGTGTGGCCTATGGAAGAAGAGAAGAATAATTTGGGTTATAACTAGAATAGCATCCTAATTGGCACTTATCACCTAGCGGAACCAGTGTGGCTATGGGCAATAATGTCCTTCCAGGTAGAATGATTTCTTGCCAAAAATCTCTAATGGAGAAGTAAAGTTCTCATGTTTTAATCATTTAAAATGAGACATAGTCTAGTCATTAGAAAATAAATAGCTAAACACAATCTGATTAAACAGTGAGGGGTTTAATAGATTTTTAATTAATTAATCAATATATTTAGCTCTGCTACCCACATTTTTTACTAATCCCCAAAGATTTACCAATTGCATTTTTGTATGTGTATAAAGCAGAAACTGTTTTTAAAGGTAAAATGTGTTAATAGAATATTTTTAATAATTTTTTCTAACAACAATAAATAAATAAAACCCACTGACTTAATAAAACAGAGAGAGAAGAAAAAAAAACAAAAAACATGTGGCCCATTGAAAGGTGGTCTCCTCCCTGGACGAAGGTAGCAAATGACTTCAATTTTGAGTCCTCACTGTGCACTTGGAATTTTTGGCAGAAGATGCTTTGAAATTATTTTGAAAATAGATAATGACTTCCTAGCGTTAGAGATCTAAGAAAGAATTTCTAAAAATTTGCTGTGGAGCATTCTTTCTCTTTCATATGCGATTTAAAAAGAGTCATTAGGGTAGTGACATAGCTCTGTCAATCTTCATTGACCTCCCAGGACATTTTTTCACCAGATTATGGCAATGATGAGGAGAACATTCCAAAACAAAGAAAAAATATGGCTTTCATTTTTAAATGTTGTTCTCCTAGGCCATGTGATAAGCTTGCTTATTTATTTATTTATTTTGTGAAGTGTATTTCTTCACTGTCTCAAGGTAAATTGCCTGGTGGGAAGGAACTTCTAAAGTTATAAAATCCAAGTCCCTCCTGGGAATTCCCCAAGCCATACAAGCTAATTACAAACTTTGATGTTTTCTTTTTATATTTTTTATAATAGTGTATTTTCTAATCAATGCATGAGAATGGTGTTTCTGTTGTGCATTAAGCATAGTAAAAGGCTGATGGTAATGCTAGTAGAAATGTTTTTGAGGATTATTATACCAGGTGTTGTTCTAGAACTTTACATGTGTGAACATGGTACTTTAAGATAGGGGCTTTTTGTTCCATTCTTTGGTAAAGAGTTGTACTCCTCCCCCATCACATGCCTCTCTTTTACAGAGGACCATTTGAACCCTATGTTTATGGCGCACAGCTCAACTCAAATGCTACCAATTCACCTTCTCTGATTCACTAAGCAATATATACTGAGCATTTATTTATTTATTTTGTTTGTATCAGACATGGTTCAAGGCATAGCACAGTACCTAGGTGATACATATGTTTATAAATATATGCCTAACTCTGTCAAACATACAATGTAATGAAGAAAATAATCAATAAAATAAACAAGCCAATCAATGTGTAATTAGAAAGACAATACAGACTACCAAAGGAATAAATGGGCTCCAGTCCTGAAAACAAGTGGCTGCAGAGCAAGCAGTTGATTGCCTCACTGTGCCTGCTTGGGACTTTTCTCCACATCATATCAAGCCATCCCCTGCTTACAGTTTGTTTTGGGTGACTGGCATCAACTATTATAATAAATACACAAATCACAGAAGACTGGCAATGTGAACAGCACCCGGTAGGACCTGCAGTCTATAGTCTACAAAACTGGAGGAAATGACAAATAGGAAATGAGTCACCAAGTGTGCGAGTGTTTGGGCCACTCTAAACAGCAGACTGAGCATGCGCTGACTGGAGGAGTCAGCAATAAGGAGCCTCGCAGACCAGGAACAGGAACAGCACGTGGGCTTTGAAATAGGAAGGCTGTCGGTGTCACTCAGGCTTAATCAATTAGAAATAAATGATATTGAGGAATTGGGTAGGGGCTAAGAGATGGGAGCTTCATGTGAACTGCAGTGGTGCTTCAAAGGATTTAATGTGAAAACGGACGTGATCAAAATTCAGTCTCCCTTGGGGTGCACAAATGGAAAGTTGGCCAGGGAAGGGCCACACTGCAGTAGTCTAGGGATCAAGGTCTGGATTAAGTGGTAGTTGAAGCTAATTGTTTCTAATTCTCCATCACTTACTATGCTGGGAACTCTACATCCATAGGAGCCATATTTTACATATTGGAATGTTATCAGTTTTGGAACAGAGGAAGTGCAAGATAAACATTATAATAGGACACAGAGAAACTCATCTTATGTATTGACTCCTCTTTGGCACAGGTTGAGTTTTCATGAGGCATATACGGAGGTTTTGTGTGATATGCAATGGTTCCGTACTGAGAACCAGTGCATATGGGAAGGAAGGAAGGAAGGAAGGAAGGAAGGAAGGAAGAAAGGAAGGAAGGAAGGAAGGATTGGAGAGAAGAAGCTGGCATGCAGTGCAGGTCCAATAAACCCCAGCCTGGACTGGTGCAAGGCGTACAATCTGCAAAGGCAGAGGCATATGGCATATTTTTTATACCTTTGAATACTTAGCAAAGGGCCTGGGCCCCTGGAAATGACCTGAGTAAACCAGAATGGTCAGGAAATGCATGTAAACATGGAACAGGGCTCGACAAAGACAAAACTGCTTGCTTTCTAGACTAGCTGTCTCATTAAACAAACCATCTTCTCTACTCCTCAGTTTCCCCACCAACAAATCAAGAGACTGGAAACAGATGGCCTTGAGTTACCCTACCAATTCTGAAATTCTCTCATTCTGAGCAAGAAGACCCAGTTCAGGAAACCCGTTATCACTGTGGCTGTCCTCCTGCATTAGTCCAAATGCATCCAGACTCATCAAAATGGGTTTTGACTTGCAGAGACCAAATGTCTTCATTTAGATGAGACGAGACGGGGAAGGCAGCCTTGCAAATGACACCATTTCTCCCACCTCCATTATGCTCCGAGCATTCTGCCAGTGCTGTTACGACCCAATAGCACACGGCCAATTGGAGCAGAAAAGACAATAATCTTAATGGGAAGGAATTGGGAGCTGGGAGACGCCACAGATTGTATTAGGAGAAATGAAATAATATTTAATTTCCCTGGTCATAAATAATCTATCTGCACACATTATAAGCATATCAGAGTTGACAGGAAAAATATTCACCAACATGGGAAAAAAGGTCATTATTTTTTCATTATTAGTAGGTAATGGAGGTGGGAGGTGCATATCAAATGTACTTTTTTTTCCCTTCTTCTTCTGATAGATGGAACTGCAGTAACAGCAGAGCTCAGAATAACTGGTAATACTCACAGTTTGTCAGCAAGAGGCTATAACAATGATTGTGGTGATTCCTCATTGGTATTGGTAAGGCTCTTTATAAGCTTCAAAGGGCTCTTCCATTTGTTTACTCAGAAGCACAGATGTAAGAAGGTAGGATTTTTTTTAACATTAAAATACTTTAGCTTAATGATTGATAAAATATTTTGGCAAGATTAGCCAAAAATCTTTTGCTAGAAAACATGTTTCAAACTTTCCCTTATTGCTTTCAAATTTCAGCTATATGACCACACATTTATTTTAAACTTAATGTTCTCATTCAAAGAAATTTTCTTTTTCAAGCTAATAAATGTATTTTGCTGAATACTTTAAACAACACTATCATAAATGTAAGTTTGAAATTACCTGCCTAAATTAAAAGTACAGTTAATTCTCATTCAAAGTTCTCATTTTGATTTACCAATGATTGAGAAAGATTCCTCAAATTCAGAATTAGGGAAAACTGACCCATTACACTGGGGGGGGAAATATAGGTTTTAGTTTCCTGTGAATCTGTGGTCACACAGTGTCATCATCTAATCAATATATTATCTTCTTTGATGTGCATTTGTGTTCATAAAGATCTCATGTAATACATATGGTGATTCACTAACACTGGACTCAGCCAACAGCACCATATCTGCCGCTTCAGTAAAGCTTATCTAACACATGGTTTTTCTCTGTTAGGCATATCAGAGCATCTGAGCACTTAGAAACTGTAGTCATCCCTTCAGTACTATTCTTGGGAGTCATTTTAAACAGCAAAGTCACTAAACAAGGAATATGAAAAGGTGGCACTAAATTGACTGTGTAAAGATCACTTGCCTAGTGTATCAGATCTAAAAAAAGAAGGTAGGCTTTAAAGGTCCGTTGTCAATATGGGGAGCTCTTTAAATCATCACAAATAAAACATACAAACATTTGGAGAACATCAAGATTGCAAATCCACATTTTGCAAAGCACTGAGCTAGAAATACAAAAATCACCTATACTTCCTGACCCTCACTTGTCCTTCCAACATTGTGGTAGGAAACCGGTATCCCCATCCCTGATGTATGAGGATGAAGCTGACTCTACTGTAAAGAAAGCTCATTACACCACCAAAGTCTTTCTGCATTCCATTCTGGTTTCTGAAAAACTCCTCACTTATAAGACATGCAGAAGACTGATGCAAATCGGGGGAGTTTGAATGGTTGATCGCTCTTTCTGATGTGTCTAAGAATTCTTTTGATGCTATGAAAAAAAAACTGAAGACAGATTTCTTCCCTTTCAGAGTGTGCTTCAGTATTAAATTCATTCCTTCGTTTTCTTTTGCTGAGTTCAAGAGCCAAATCTGAACTCAGCAGAGGAAAGTCATCTTTTGCAACCAATTTATTTCCCTGTTGTGGAGAAGGGACCTTTTCTGGGCGTGAGTCTTGTTTTCCTCCTGTTCACCTCCAGGCATAGGTTTTATTTTCTCTGAGATATTTGTGCAAAACTGCTTTATAATTAGCAACTTGTGCAATGCACATAGCAAACAATACATTTCTATGGAGAATAGGAGTGAAAGAGAAAATGAGATTTGAAGTGCTAGCCATAATAAACAGAGCCACACAAGTGTATTGACTTTCAACCATAAGCATTGTGGATGTGGGATAAAACAGAATTAACTCAGATTTTAAAGAAGATTTGAGCTTCAGGTACTCTGATTTTTGAGGCCCCCAAGCAGACTATTTAGCCTGATATCTATGAACTTGGTCAGTTTAATGTGCCAATTCAGAGTGCTTCACTGTAAAGAAATTGAGTTTTGCTAAATTATTCTGTTCTTGTCAGTTATTGTGTGAGTGACCAAGTGAAACACATTCATTCTCTTTGCTTTTCAGTTCTGCATTTATAAAACAACCACATCAAAGGACTGTTGTGAGTAGTAAATGAAGTTTTTTTTAAGGTGCAGTAAGAGCTCAGGGAACCTAGGAATTTGTTAGTCCATGGAGAAACTCCTTTCAATCTAAGCCTCAGATTTCTCATTAATAATGGAGTAATGTGACCACATAGAAGGAAGTAGTATAATAGGATACCAAGGAACAAGAGTTTGGGGGTACATAGGCCAGGATTCCAACTCTTTTTCTGGTACTCACTGGCCTTGTGAACTTGACAAAATGACGGAACCTCTGGGTATCTCAGGTTCTGTATTTGTGAACTCATTATAAAATAGGCTTCCCAAGAGGTTGTCATGAGGCTTAAAATATGCAAAGTACCTAGTGCCGGGAATTATGTAAGGGATCTATAAATGGCAAGGTTTGTTTTACTTATTTTTTTATAATATTTCTCTGAGAATTTGAGTTTGAAATCAACTTCACTTAATCATCAACAGCAATAATAAACACATTTGTGAAGTCCTAGGGACGTGACTATTAAACTAAAACTTGGCAAATCCCCATATATGTTTAGGGGTGGTAATGACCTTGGAGACCATCCAGTCTACTCTGTATCATGCATGAATGACCGTAATATATTCCAGGCAAATATTTGCTTTGCTTCTGTTTCAATGCCTCCAATTGATCTGAAGGATATTAACTCTCATGAGGCAGCCCATTCAATTGTGTTGCAGCTTCGTTTGTTTAAAAGTCCAAAATCAGGGCTGGGGGCTTATCTCAGTGGTACAGCACTTGCCTCTCACATGTGAGGGCCTGGGCTCCATCCCAGAACTGAGGGAAAGAAATTTAAAAAGAAATTCATAATCATATTGGGTGGGCTCCATCTCTCGATGACTTTCACATACAAGTCCTAACTCTGCTAGTAGCTGCAGACCAACACCTCTGGATGCTATTTAAGGCCATGGGGACTATTATTATAGCTGTGTCAGTTATGAGTAAGGAGACAGAATTTTTGTCAGATAGACATGGATTTAAGTCAAAGCACCTCAGCTCTTTAACAGTGTGACATTAAAATGGCATATAATTTTCAATTTTATCAGTTTTAGTACAGGTTCATATATATGTACATGTACACAGACACACACACAAAGGCTCACACACAGAGACATTGATCCCCACAAAGTTGAAAGAATTAAATAAAATAGTCCAATACATAGACCCCCACCTGATACAAAACAAGAATTGGCTAAATTATACATAGGTTTTAGCCATTGTTATAATAAAATAAATCTAACATTCTCTTATCTCCTTTGCTCCTGATTGCATATCCTTGACTTTGAGGTTTCTTTTTTCTTTTACTTTCTCAATCTCTCTCCACTGATATACCCTCTATAGGTACGATTCAGGCTTAGTTTTTGCATTTATAGACAACCCAAGCAAGGCAGAACAAAATAGAATAGACATCTACCTCCTTAAGCTGTCTAACACCACCTGACTAACGTCAGAGTGACATCATGCCACGGATCAATACTGAGTTTTCAGTAAACTAATTAATGTCCTAGGGATTTTCTTTTCTTTGTGATTCATCTTTCATTGTGAAAACAAACTCTCTCAAACCCAACAGAATGAAGAAACAAAAGCCAAGAGAGATTCCATTAGCTGCCCAAGGTTATGCCAAGGGTGGCCAAGATTTGGGCCCCAAAGCCAGGTCTGCCCAGCCCCAACCACTGCTGTTTTCACCACGTAAGCTGCTTCTCACACTTTGGTTTCACAGGGAATGCTTTAACAGCTTTAACTTCTCCTGCTTTCACTTCACCTCTGGGACCCAAAGGTCATTCTCAGTGTGAGAAGAGGGGTGGATTTAAGAAGGGCGATTGGGGGTCAGGACAGTGAGTGTGGCTCATCTCTTGCTGAAGACAAGTTTCTTTCCAGGGCTGACCTCTCCACTGCCTCCTCATGGATCCTCACTGATTCTGGGCTTCTCAACCTGGGCAGCCCACAAGTACTCCTGCCCCAGGGGCTTCAGGGGAACAGGCAGGGATACCTGAGTTTGTGTCTCTTTCGCCGCTGGTGAATCCCTCCATATCCTCCATTTGAGGCCTCAGATGCCTTCAGTCTTCCACCTTCTCCCTCCCGAAGCAGGCTTTCTCCAAGCAATGCATCACTGGCTTCCCATCGAGACTGTGTAACAGCTGCTCCTGATAAGTATCCAAGCTTCTGCAGGCAATGAAGCAAGTCCAGTGGCTACCGGAGAAAGTTGGAGGGACACACAGAGTTCTTCAGGGGAAACTCAGAGGGAAAAAAATGTGGAATTCACTGTGGGTGGGGACAATAAGACACAAAGACCGGCAGTCAGGAAGCAGCAGCAGACCACCAGAAACCTGTAAACCAATTTCAGAGCATTTCTATGAATACGATTTTTAGATACAGATCTGTGGATTCCTTTCCTAGTAGCCAACTTGATCCATGCATGCTTGGGTCACCAAGTGCACAGGCTGCGCTGATCATTTTGCTCAACTCACGGCATATGTTCCTTATTGGTCAAGAAAGTCCCCCACTCTTGTTTTATTATAGTATATATTGTTGGTCTCCTTTATTCTTCTACATGCCTCCTCTCCACTCCCATCCATGCACTGTGCCCCACTTGCCCCAGGTTTCTACTCGGATGTACTTGATACATGTTCTCAGTATGAAAAATATCACTTTTTTTTTTTTACAGTTCCAAAGTTGTGATATCTGTCCTTTTAAACAAGAGAAAATTAAACAAACTGAAACAAAAAAAAATTGACAAATAAAAGAAGAAGAAGAGAATGGAAATTTCAGGGCAAACCAACTTCTTAATGTATGAAAAATGAGCAATGTATTTAGAATTCTGACCTGGAACAGAAGCTCCTGGAACTATAAACTATTGGGAATATTTAGCTAATTTTTTTTTATTAATTTGTGGAGTTGAGTATGGATTAGTTCGAGAATAGAAAATTTTGGGGGCCAAAGGCTTACTGAATTCTGCCTTCTCCCATTCAAGAACTTCATCTACAGGAACTCCAGTGGATTCTGGTGGGGAAAGAGGAAGGTCTACTTTGGGTTCTTGCAAGAAGAATTAAGACTGTGAAATGATTCTTCACAATATAGGTTATTGTCCAAAGAAAAAGGAGCCTTTATTCCACCTAAGGGAAGAACATTTATTTCACTTCAGAACTTGCAAGTTTTCCTATCTCTCAGAGGCACAGGAGTTAATTAACAATTTTGAAAGCCACAATCCAGAAACACATGTCCACTAAATGAGACTTCATCATAAAATTGTGGAAGATTTTACCTGCACTTTACCACTGAAACAGGGCTCCTTAAATCACATTGGGTGACAACTGAAGAACAGTAAGACACAGACTGTCTCTGAAAAGGAGCACTGAGAAACCCAAGTCAACAGGAGATATGAAAAGGATACTAGAAGAATAGAAAGCATTTGTCCATAATGCAAACATTAAATGCAGTCCAACTCATAGCCAGATTAGCATCAAACCCTACAGTAAACCTGATTTACCTCAGCCACTAGTACCCAATACATTGTGTCTGACCTACAACAACAACAACAAAAACAGTCTGAGAAGTCAAAGTGAACATCAGAACAAGACTCAGATGTGATATGGATGTTGGAATTACAACAAAGATTTAAAATAACTATGTTTAACATGGAAATTTAATATGGACTCTTAATGGAAAATTAGACAACATGAAAGAAGAAAGATAATTCTTATGATTTGAACGTGACCCCCCCCAAATGCATGTGTTGAAAATTTCTTCTCCAATGCAATGGATTTGAAAGGTATGGCTTTGGGAGTGTTAGGTCACAAGGACTCCACCTTCATGGATAGACTAGTGCCAGTATAAAAAGAGCTATAGAGGTAAATTCTTCCTCTTCTACTTTTCTGCCATGTGAGTGACTGTTCTCCTCCTTTCTGGAGGATACAGCAGTCAAAATGCCATCTTGGAACAGAATGTGCCCTTACCAGACTCCAGATTTCAGTACCTTGGTTTTGGCCTCCCCAGTCTCCAGAACTGTGAGAGACTATATTTCTGTATGAAAACAGTAATAAAATGAATAACAAGAATCAAGCAGGCAGCAAAAGGGAACAAAGGAATCACAACAGATTGGAAATTATCACAACAAATAGGAAATTGTTGCGAACATGATATTAACTAATACAACTATAGCCAATTTTAACATTAAGAGTCTAATTACACTAATTAATTAATTCATCAGAATGGATAAAAAACATTATTCAATTGTATATTGTCTACCATACCCATGGCAAAAAATAAATATGTAAAAGAATAGAGAATGATATACCACACTAAAGTTAATCAATGAAAAATGGGGTAGTTCTATTAATTTCAGACAAAGCAGATTTTAATACATGGAAAAATATTATAGATAAAAGGTTATTTCTTAAGATAAAGAGGTCAATTCTCAAGAAGAAGTAATGTTAAACATGTATGTACCTAACAACAAATCAGGTACATATAGGTAAAAAGTGATAGAAATGAACGAAATAAAGGCCATATCCATGCTCATAATTGAAAAATTCAATGCATTTTTTTTCCAGCAATTGGTAAACCCAAGAAAAAATTAGGACAGATGTTGATCTGGACAGCAGAATCAACTTGGTCTAATTGATAAATACAGAATAATCATGATAATAACTCTCAACAAACTGAGACTAGAGGTGAGATTCTTCAACTTCAAAAAGAATTTCTACAAGAAAAAAACTGTACTTCAAATCATGCCTTATGGTTAAAAACTGAATATTTCCGTCCAAAATTAGGAACTAGAGAAGGGTATCCTCTCTAACTAGTTCTTTTCAACATTAGACTGCAATTTCTACCTAAGTAGAGCACTAAGTAAAAAGAAAAATTATATACATACATGAAAATTTAAAGGAACAAATGAAATTAAACTGGTTCAGATACATGATTATTTTCTCTCCAGAAAATCCCAAAGAATGGACCAAAAAATAAATAAATAAAATCTCCTAGACCTAATTAGTAAGTGTATTAAAGCTTCAGGGTGAAAGATTAATGTAGAAAAATTGCCTGCTTTCCTACAGGCCAGAAATAGACCATTGTAATTTGTAATAAATAAATATATTTATGAAGTCAATTTTTAGTATTCACAGAGGATCGGTTCTAGCAACTGTCACAGATAAACAAGTCTCTGAACACTCAAGTTCCATATATCAGATGGCATAGCATTTACATATAACCATAAAAATATCCTCCCCATATTCTTTAAATTATATCCAGATTACTTACAATATTTAATACAATGCAAATGCTAGGAAACATAGTTGTTATACTGCAGGGTTTAGGGAATAATGATAAGAAAAATATCTGTACACATTCAATATATACATAAATTTAGTTTCTGAATCCATGAATATGGAGGGATAACTGTTTGTTTACATATATACACAGGCATTTGTATATATGTACATAAATACACACACATACAATTATATATATGTACATACACATATGTATAAATAATTTAAACACTGCCATAAAAAAGACTTAACTCTCATTCTAACAATTATATACAGTATCTATATATGGAAAACTGTAAAATTGATTAAATCAAAGAGATGCAAAGTGGAAAGATATTACTTATTCATGGATAAAAAGATCAATATTATTAGAAAGCCAGTTTATTCCAACTCTATCTACATATTTGCCACATTCAGAATCAAAATCTCAACAAACTATTTTATAAATATTAACAAAATAATTTTAAAATTATATAGAAAGCCCTAAGAAAGTGAACACAATACAGAAGGACAATAAATTTAGATGATTCATTATTTCCAACTTATTACAAAGCAAAAATAATCAAGACAACATGGTATTGATGAAAAAATAAATAGATCAATGGCACATAATTTATGGCCTGGGAATAGACTCACAGAAATATAACTGATCAATTGATCTTTGACGAAGGCTCACATTTCATTCAACTGAAAAAAATATATTCCTTTCAGTAAATTGTTTTAGAATAATTGACTTTCACATTTAAATAAAGGAAACAACTTACAGACCTCACATCTTTCACAGAAATAGATCACAATGGGTCACACATGGATCTTATATCTAAATGTCAAATGCAAATTTTAAAATCTCTAAAAGAAAACGTAGAAGAAAATCTAGGTGACCTTTAGTTTGGGGATGCATTTTTTTTATAAAATATCAGAAGCATTATCTATAAAATAAACAAAAATTTGAACTTTATTAAAATTAAAAGTTTGTATAAACACCACAAAATAAATTTGAAAACAGTTACAGACTAGGAAATATAACTGTTAAACATGACAATGAAGTTCTCATAATATAAGAAAGAACCTTAAAACTTAAACTTAATGCAATTTGTCATTAAGGAACTTAAAGTTAACACAATAAAGCAAATCGCTGATAGAGCCCAGGGGTAGCGAGAGGAGAGAATAAAATATGGTTGCTGATGAGTAGCAGGTTTCTTTTTGGGGTGATGTAAATGTTCTGGAATTAGGAGTGATGGTTTTACAATTCCCTGAATATACAAAAACACTGATTGGTTTAATTTAAATTCATGAATTGTATGTTGCCTGAATCATCTCAGTTCTAAATAAATCAGTTCTAAAAAATAAATAAAATTTGCTGTCTTAAGCCTTTATATTTTTTTTGCTGTCATTATAAATACTGTTTTTTGTTGTTGTTACCACATCATAATCAAGCCTATGCTGACTAATACAGTAATTTACCCAAATTGATAGAACATATTTACAATACTGAGGCTTGAACTCAGGATGCTTTATCACTGAGCTCCGTTCTCCTACCCTTTATTTTCTTTTTTATCTTAAGACAAGGGCTCACTAATTTGGAGAATCTTACCTTGGATTTGTAAATCATCTGATTCAACCTCCTGAGTTACTGGGACTACAGGTTTGTGCCACCATGCCTGGCCGATAGTAAATATCTAAAAGTTGATTCCTGGTTGAATGAGTGAGGATTTAATTTCAATAAGTCTTGCCCAATGGCCAACACATGTTACATTTCCCACAGCAGTGCTTGGAGGTTCATGATTCTCTACATTCTCACCAACAATTGGCATTGTCCTGTTGTATGATGCTTGAAAATCTGATATGTGTAAAAAAGAATCTTATTTTTTTAATTGATAGGTGGGTTAAGAATGCCTTCATATACTCATCAGCCATTTGGATTTCACTTTCTTTGAAATAATAATTAATATCCCTTATCCATTTTTAATTTTTTTCTTTTAACATTGATTTTCAAGTATAATTTTAATATTTCTAAGTTGTAGATGTTAGAGACTATTTTTAAATTAACTTTGGCTGTTATAATAATTTTATTGTTTTTCAGTTTTTAGGAAAATTGACAAGTAAGATTGAATATATTTAAAGTGTACCAGGTAATATTTTGATATATATATTTATTTTGAAGTGATTCTTGCAATTATTATATTCATCATCTCATAATTGCCATCTTTGCCTGAGTGTGTGTATGGGTGTGCATTTACACTCATGTAATGGAAAACACTTAACATGTACTTTTGTGGCAAATTTCAAGTATATGACACATTATTATTAGCTATAGTTTTTGTGTAGTACATTAGATCCCCAGGGCTTTCTCGCATTGCAAATGTAATCTTATAAATTTTGACCAAAATCTCTCCATTTATCCCACCTCTCCAGATCCCCAGCTTCTGGCAATCATCATTTCTCTCTTTCATAAGTGAAGTTTCCTTAGACTTCAAATACAAGTGAAATCACATAGTATTTATATTTCTGTGTCTCATTTATTTCACTTACCATTAAAGCTCACTAGATAGATTAATCCACATTGTCACAAATACAGATTTTTTTCTCTTCTTAGGATTAAATAATATTTTATCACATTCATAGATATTCATATAAATATATTAAGATTTCTTTTCTTTATTTTGTGTATTGAGAATTGTGAGTATCTTGTGAATAATACTGAAATCATCATGGACATACATATTTGACTTTGGATATACAATCAGAAGTGGGATGGCTGATATATGGTAATTTTAATTCAGATTAATTTTTTAGAGATCTCCTGTGTTAATCAGCTTTACACATCACAGTGACCAAAATAACAGATAAAAACAAATTAAAGGGGGAA
The DNA here is from genome assembly GCF_048772815.1 of Callospermophilus lateralis. Lineage (NCBI taxonomy): Eukaryota > Metazoa > Chordata > Mammalia > Rodentia > Sciuridae > Callospermophilus > Callospermophilus lateralis. Next base: position 15,524,079 of record NC_135306.1, read on the forward strand.
AACTTTGTTTGGGGCTCACAGTTTTAGAGGTCTCAATCATAGATAGCCTACTACATTGTTCTCTAGGCCCAAGGTGAGGCATAATGTCATTGGGGAAGGACCCAGCAGAGAAAATTCTCCCTGTCATGGCAGCCAGGAGACAGAGAGAAACAGAGAGACGAGACAGAGACAGAAAGGAAGGGCAAATGAACGCTTCCAGGGCATGACCCTAGTACCCATCTCCTCCAGCCTTGCCCCACTTGCCTACAGTTATAAACCAGTCAGTCCGTTCAAACTAGGATGGACTGATTAGGTAACTGCTCTCACAATACAATCATTTTACCTCTGAACATTCCTGCATTTACACAAAAGCGTTGGGTTGTCACTTCATATCCAAACCACGACACCTCCATACTATTTTCTATAATATTTGTATGAATTTACAATCTTACCAACAGTGTATACATTTCTTTTCCTCACGACCTTGTCAGCATTTACTCTCATTTGACTTTTTAATGATATCCATTCTAATGTATGTGAGATGATATTCTATTGTGCTTTTGATTGGCGTTTTCTTGATGATTAGTAATGTTGAATATATTTTCATTGCCCTATTGGCCATTTCTACATTCTCATTCAAAAATATTTTTTTTCAGGTCATTTGTGCCTTTTCTAATTTATCAATGTGTTACAATTTGCAATCTGCAGATCTTTCACCTCCTAAGTTAAATTTATCCCTAAGTTTTTATTTCTTTTTATGATACTATGAATAGGATTATTTTCTTTAAACAACTTTAATTTTTGGAAACATTATTAATAGCATACAGAAAAAGAACCGATTTTTTTGTTGTTGTTTATTTTATAACTTGCAACCTTATCGATATTTTTAAGTCATGGAATCCTAAGTTTTTTCTATACATAAAACCACACCATGAGCAAGTGTTGTGCCAGCATACATTTATAAAAAGACTATTGGGAACAGTGATCCTTTCAAGTACCAGATTCTTATTTTCAGTCACCTTTGTGTAGTACCTGTACATTCCTCTCTGGATTGTGTGTCTTCTTTTTTTTTCTTAATTCAGAATTGAATCAGGGTTACGTTATCACTGAGTTTTCACTGAGCTATCACTGAGCTACATCCCCAGTTCTTTTTATTTTGTCACAGTGTCTTGCTAAGTTGCTAAGGCTGGCCTTGAACTTTTGATCCTCTTGCCTCAGCCTCTCAAGTTCCTGGGATTACAGTAGTGCGCCACTCACCCAGCCTTTTATTTCTTTTTCTTTCCAGATCTTCCAGTACTGTGCTGAATGGAAATGGTCAGAGAGACATCATTGTTGTGTTTTTGATCTCAGAGGTAAATATTTTAGCTTCTCACCCTTGAGTATGATGTTAACTGTGGGCTTGTCATCTATGACTTTTACAATATTGAGGTACGTCCTTTGTATACCTAATTTAGTCAGGGTTTCCATCATGAAATTATATCAAATTTCCTTGTTTTTATGCTTCCTTTGAATGAGTTTGGTCTTCAATCATTTAATGTGGTGTGTCATGTTTATTTATTTATGTAAGTTGAAGCATCCTTGTAGTGAAGGGATAAATCCCACTTGGTCCTTTTAATATGCAGTTGTATTTGGTATGTTAGTATTTTGTTAAGGATTTTTGCATCTATGTTAGTCAAGGGTATTAGCCTGTATTTTCCTGCATTTTTAGTGTCTTTGCTTGGTTTTGTATCAGTTTATTGTTGGCCTCAGTAATGGATTTGGAAAAGTACTTCCACTTCAATTTTGAGAGATATTTTGACAAAGAGCTGGGTCCCCAGTTTCTCTTTATCCTTACTGAGAAATGCACAGTGGCTTGACTTGTCCAACTTGAACATGGGTGGTAGCTCTGTCTTGGTAGCCACAGCAGTGGAGTCTTCATGAAAAACTCTGTTATCTGAGGTCAGCATTATTAAAATCTCCCAGGTTCCTCAATGGTTAAGTCTGTGGATGTCTGTGGCAATAGTGACAGCAGAGAAGGCAACAAGGTCTTTGATGTGAAGGCTTCTGGGGTACTCCTCTGTTTCCTTCCCTAATTGATGGGATCCCTCCTAGCTCTGAGTCTGTCATTGCCTTCGGGCAGCCATGATACCTCTGGGTTCCAGGGCATAGGCTTTAAGACTGCTTTTGAAGCTCAAGCTCTGGAGATAGAGCTGCTCTACAGCAGATTGACAATGGAGAACGTGCATTGGTGGCTACTCAGATCCAGGGATGGTAATACAATGTAGATTCCTGGGATCCAGAAACAGTACTGCAGTGACAATCATGCCCCTAGCATGCAGCAGCTATTTGGGTCAGAGCATAATATAAAAAGAAACCTCGGATCCTGAGGATGCAGGGTTGATACAGCAGCTCTGAGTGTGGAGATCAGGGCACCTGATTCCTTCCTTGTCTCTGAAAAGTGCAACAGCATGAACTCTGGTGACCTCCTCAGATGGGCTTGACATTGGCATAGACTGAGGGTCCCCAAGGCTTTAGGTACTGTAGTTTTCATGAGAACAGCTGGGTTGCTTCTGCTTAACTTTTCTCCATTCAGGTAAACCCCTCTGAGTGGGTCCCATCTCCCTGAACTGTTTCCATGTAGGGTATAAAGTGGTCATGCAGCATGCCCTATGCTTTTCTGTGAGATAATCCTTGATTTATCTACTATGTAGGGTCTCTGCGACTTCTTTGCTAAACTCAGAACCTCTGCCACAATTACTGTCAATGAGATTTAGATGTTTATTCATTGTTTATGTTGTTTTTGTGGGGTAGGAGATGAGTGTTGGGATCTGGAATCTTGTTGACGTCCTCTAAAATTGAGCTTTTTGATAGTCATATTTGATATTTGCAAGGAAAATCTACCAAAATATAATTCACTTGTTGGTCTTTTCTAGGATATTATTTTAAAATGGAATCTATAATTTTTATATTTAAAATTCACACTCTTTCTAAAACCTTATAGTTTATAATTTACAAATTTATAATTCTCTGATGTTGTGCCCTATTGTTTTGATAGTATTTTTTTCTTTTGTAAGTTCTTAATCCATTGTGAGTGATATTATTTTCCCATGTATCATTATTCATTCTCCCCACTACCATCTATTCAATAATTTGTCCTTTCCTCCTTGGTTCATAGTACCATTTCTACAATCTACTGAGATGTCACATATAAATGGTTCAAGTTTTAAAATCTTTCTATTCTTTAAATTTTCTTTCACCAACTAGTCTGTCCATTGCTGTTTAAATCTATCACTTTGTATTACTGTAATTTTGTCTTCATGACTAAATCCTCCTCATTTGCTCTTTTATTTGTTTTTTTTTTTCAAAATTGACTTAGATCTTTGGAAATTTTTATTTTGCTGTATATATTTTAGAAGGTTTGTCAAAATCTTTAAAAATGTTAAAGTAAATGTTAAATTTTCAGGTGTTTGGGGATTTGAGACAATTTTGCAAATGCCACTCAGTATCTCTTTTAGCACTTTGCCAAATTGGATAACATGTTAGGGGATCTTGTCATGAGCCAAACACTATACAAAATAATTTACATGTTGTGCTTCATTCATTTCTCACAGAAATTCCACAATGACTTCATGCTGTTAGCATCATTTTAAAGGGCATGTAGAAACTTTGCCAAGGTCATTTTCTTAAGATCACTATTAGCATTCAACACAGTCAGTTAAACTCTTTACCATGTTCTTAGCCATTTATTATCTTCCCAGGTAACTAAACCTTAACTGTACTTTTCAACCCTGTACAGTAGGTTCGACTTCCTCCAGGAAGCCCACTGAGAATACTTCTGTACTCTCTGTGTCCCCAATGGAAGTTGCAGTTTTCTCCTTGCAAGTACCACAGTTCTTTATCTATATTGTCCTTTAGTAGAACAATGGTAGAACATTTCTTTGGAGCCACAGGTTCACAGTGTGATGATTTTGAGTATTTACTTGCATAATTACTTTGGGATAAATGAGATAGATTTATAACATAAGTCCCATAGAATTGATTTGGCCCTTTGAATTTGATATGTAATCCAGTAAGAATATCAATGTTTAAATCACAGTTGTTGGTTATAAGAGTTTAAGAAAGAAGAATAAATGCTTGTCCCAAGAAAAAATGGCTTATTCCTCTTTAGAAATTTTGTCATTACTAGTTAAATACATGCTTCTCTTTGTCCTATCCCTAGCTGCATGGAGGACAACCCCTCTTCTAAACCCCATGACTGCAAGGATATTTATCATTATGTGAAAGTGGAGACATTATTTTTTTGCCTCCCATTTTTCTTCCACATTCCCTGTAAGACTACATTTTAGACTTTGGGCTGGCAGCAATGACGTAGTGAAGTTCGTTAAATACAAATTTGGTTTTGGTTTCAATAACATCCAATGCTAAAAAATAATTGTTTTTACTACATTCTAAAAAGACAAAAAAAATTAGTAGGTTAAATTGTTAAAGTTAAGACACATAAAATCTTTGGTGGTCACATTTCAGCAATCCATGGATTCATGAATTATCCCTAAAGATAAGATAACTCAGGGTCCATGTCCTGTCTCCCCCAGGAACTATGGGATGCATCTGACCTGATGGGTTTTACCTCTACTTTACATATGATCTGCTGACTCTAAAAGTCAGCCTTCCTGACATCTCAGGAGGAATATAAATGAATTGAGCAAATGCTCACAATAAAATATTGAGTGAGTTGAGCAGTATGTAAACCTGTAATTACTGTAGGATTTTAAAGCATATGAATGACTATACTGTGTGGAATAAAAAGGTTTAATAGAAATAAAAATGAAACAGCAATTAATTCAAGATGATGATGTTATATGATTTTTACTTATTTATTTGTTTACTTTTCTTTATTTCTCAAATTGTATGCATTGAACTTTAAAGTAGAAATTGTTAACTGATCACCAAAATACACGATCCTACATTCAGAGCACAAAGTTGTGCTAAGTAAAGCTCACTCGGCACAATATAAGTTTCCCAGGCCCCCTTGCATCTAGGTAGGGCCATGCAATCACGTGCTTGCCTAGAGAATGTGGGAGAATCACACAAATGCAGTTAGAGTAGCAATGATCCAATTCTCTACCAACTTTTTCCCCTCAGAGGGCACAATGAGGTCCTCAAAGTTGTCAGAACCATACAATGGAAAAAAAAAAAAAAAAAACACCTTAAATTTCCATTTGGAACTTGCCTGCTAAATAGGAACATCTATATTTGCTGATTGTCTTAGCAAAACATATGCTTTTATTGTGAATCAACTGCTTTTGTTTGAGTTTTCTTAAGAAAAGAGCCTGTAAAAGAGATTTTTAGGCAGGTTGTTTTTTTTAAAAAATTGATGCAAGTAGCATGAGTGAAAGGTCAGTGAAGGGAGTCAGAGATGTAAGAAAAGAAAATTTAAGGATGCATTACTGAGTTGGCCCTTACTGCAGACAGCTGGTGTTCAGTCCCACCAGGACTTCTGAGGAGACTTGTAAATTCATCTCCAAACAGTGAGCCTATGTAGAGAAATAGGAATCATTCATGCATCTGCTCCCAGCTCCAAATGTTCAAGTACTGATCCTTGTGCATTAATTCTCTGGCTTTCACGTGACATAGGTACATGCAAAGGGATGTCATGGTCCATGGGGGAAATAGGACATGGATAACCCTGAGTTATCCTGTCTTTAGGGGTAATTCATGAATTCATGGACTGCAGAAATGTGACCACACAAGTGTTCCTTGCTGAACAGGCAGAGAACCCTGAAGACAATAGGTAAAGATGTCTGAAGCATAATCCGAGGCAAGGTATCCCTAGATTATGCCTGAATTAGGTCAATCATGACTGACAAGGCTGGAGGAGAACCTAAGGCACAAAGATTTTGAAGTGCATAGGAAGTGTTTGACAGGCTCACAGAAATGTCTAATTGGTTGATAATACCATCTTTCCTTCTCTTAAGGAAACAAGTATATATTACTCTGACAATTGGAAAAGTACTCATGTGTATGCATTCATACACACATATTGGTTTGCTTTTGTAAAATAGCTCAGTACCCCCAATGACTCTTTCCAGTTCAGATTCACATTTGAGCCACATGGGGTGTCTCAGAGTCTAACATCACCTCTTCCTCAATTATTTCACAGCCAAAGCTGATCCATCCAACCTCTTAAGTGATGATCAAAATTTTCCATTTTACATATTTTGCCTCTTCCTTGGCTGGGGCCTTTATAAACACATTCCTCATTTACTGCGATGATCCAATCTTATATATATATATATATATACACACACACACACACACACACACACACACACACATATGTGTATATATGTATATATATATATATATTTATTACATATATTTATTTCTTAAATTAAAATGTACTGTGGTTAATTTCTATTTAAAACTTACTTCAAGGGCCCCAGGTCATAAAACCCAAGCTATTTATGTAAAATTCTATACGTTTCATAATACATCCCCAACGCTCATCTCTATCCTCACTTCCATGCCTGAACATTTCCTGATATGTTCAGGAAAACCCAAGTTTTTTCATGCCACTCTGATTTTGCACATGCCTTTCTCAATTGGGAATACTTTTGATCATTTTTATCTAGGGTCGTGTTTGACTAACCTCAGCCTTTCAGACAAAATACAGTCCACACCTATGGACTAAATTATTTCTACATTTTTAAATGATGAACAAAGCTTAAAAAGGTACTAGTTTGTGACCTGAAAAATCACATAAAATTCAGATTGCTTGGTCCTTAAGAAAAACCTTCTTGGAATTCATCCATTCTCGTCTGTTGTTTTCTCATGGTCGCTATTGTGGTGTGATAAAATCAGAGTTAGTTCTATCAAATTCCTGTGGACCACAAAGCCTAAAATATTTATAGCATGTTTTTCTATAGAAATCATTTGCTGGGAACTTCTACTCTTCCCTCAAAGCTTCATAAGACAGGCCATTCCACATCTCTGCCTCCATGGCATTTAGTTCCAGGAAAACACTCTTCTACCTAAAGTGAATCAAGTGTTCAGACGTGTTCTCCCCAGTCCTACCCCGTTATCTCCTTGGGAACCAAAGCTATGCTTACTTATTTCTGTGATCACCGGACCACCAGAAGTATGCTACAGGTACAGAGCAGAGTTCAGTCTATGTTTAAATTTGTCCAGTTTTAAGCTCTGCTTGAAAGCACTGTGCTTCCTTTCTGGGAATTTGGTGGTTAAGAGTCGGGGCTGGGGCTGGGGATGTGGCTCAAGCGGTAGCGTGCTCGCCTGGCATGCGCCTGCCCCGGGTTCGATCCTCAGCACCACGTACAAACAAAGATGTTGTGTCCCCCGATAACTAAAAAATAAATATTAAAAATTCTCTCTCTCTCTCTCTCTCTCTCTCTCTCTCTCTCTCTCTCTCTCTCCTCTCTCACTCTCTCTTAAAAAAATTAAAAAAAAAAAAAAAAAAAAAAAAGAGTCGGGGCTATAGAATTGGACCACGTGGGCTTGATGCTAGGTTTGTCACCTAAAAACCTGTGAAACTTGGGCAAGTTATTCTAACTCCCTTTATGCCTCCATATCCTCATCTACTAAACAAACATAATGACAGTAACCTGACAGTAACTACATCACAGAGTTTCTGGTGAAGATTTCTTGCAATAATATATGAAAAGCACTAAGCATAGCATGAGCACATATACATTTCCACTTAATATCAGCTATTATGGTGTTTGCATAGTTCCTAAAGCTTAAATGATGTCCCGGGGTCTCCTGAGAGACATCACTGACCAGACAATATCTCCTGCACACACAGCTCTATGGCATTACTTGCATTGCAAGCTGTTTTATTGTGCTCATTTGTTGTTAAATGAAATGGTGTATTTGTAGAAGCAAAGACAGACTTGGAAAAAGAGTCTTCTCATTTTATCGAAGGATCTCTCTCAATCTTGTTGTGCTTACATCTATCTTCTCCCTGCTGGGTTTGTTTTCCTTTTCTACCTCCATTTCTTTCTGCTGGCTAGCTCTGTCTCTTGCTGTTTTTTCAACTAGCTTGATTACTTCATTTCATTTTTTATGCTCTTCAGCCTAGCTTCACGTCTCCCGCCCCAACCCCTTTTATTTACTGTTTTCCAAGACTTCTCCCCTCTTCCTTATCTTTTCCCCCATTTTTATCTCAGCCCCCATCTCTTCTGAATTTTACCTCCTCACTTTTTATTTTTATTTTTTGCTTTGCAAGCTGTCATTGGTTATTTTTTCAATAGCCTTTCTACCTCTGTTCTTTCCTTTCATCTTGCCTTCCTCTCATTTTACTTTTTTTTTTCCTGACACCTTCCTATTTGGTCTACCGATGTTCTTTCTCTGGTTCTGCCTCCTCATACTTCCCTAGTGGTTCCCCTCCCAAAAGGGCAAGCCCCAAGCCCCCAGTGGTCAGTAGATAACAAAAAGCTGTTAGTAACTCAGCTAAAGAAGAGGACGAGCTGTCTGAGGGTGTCAGCTGCTTGGGGAACATCTTGAGACCAAACAGAAAATGAAGTGGTCAGGAAGGAAGAGGAGGCGGTGTTTAATGGAATGGAAATAAAATAGGTGAGAGAAAATGAGATGGAAAAGCAGAGACGTACGACACAGGAGAATTTAGCTGGAATGAGATTGTCATCAGATCAGCTGGGGGGAGAGAATAGGAAAACAAACTTGTTAAAGTGAATTCTTTGTCGTCACTGTGAGTTTTTCATTCTCAGCTTGCCGGTGGCTTCTCAACACTGTCTTGCTGCCCCCTAACCATCTTGATTTATTCTTCTCTTCACCTTTCTGTGCTAGTTACCCAGCCTTGAATGGTTCCCATTTATTGGCACTTCAGGTTTCTTAACCAAGGATTTGGAGAGAGATTGTGTGGCGTGGCGTGGTGGTTACAAGTTCAGATCTGGGAATCCGACAGGATCTGGGGCTTGACTCTAAAAATCTGACTGCTTCTATTGAACTACGATGTTGTGAAATTAATTTGTTCTCATCACAAAGCATAAGTCTTGGAAGAGATTCACTGGACTACCATCTCATAGATCCTTTTTCTAGTTTTGTGATCTTGGCAGTTTATTAACTTTGCTGGTCCTATGCTTCTTTCTGACAGTGATAACAGCACTTAGCTTCCATTAGATAAGGCTGATGTGACAATTAAATGACATGATTAAGCTCAAAAGGCAGGTACAGTGCCCAGCACGTGATCAAGCCCTGTTCGTGTCTGCTGGGTCATTATTAGTATTTTAATATTTATACTCTGCCATTACCTTCTCTGGAAATTTCCCGGATTCAGCTTTCCTGGATCACTCACACTCTGCCCAGGCTCTTCCCTCCAGATCAAGTGACCCTGGGACCACCTGAGTCTCTTGCTTGTTCAAGCCCACTGTCTTAGGCAGGTGTCCAGGAATGGTCATGAATTGCTGAGCAGAGAGATCAATACCCTGGCAAACTTCACAAGTGTGTTAAGCCTCGCTTACCCAGCCACACACCCTTTCTTCCTCTTGGTTCCTGATGGAGGTAGGAAAAGAAAAATTTGAACCATCTCCCAAGAGAAGTAGCTTGGCCATAATCCCACCACTCCCAACTTAAATAGCTCACCTGAATTAAGTCCACATCAAACACACGCCTCCAGTAGATGAATCTGGCTCCCAGTGAGTCTCATCACACAAACCTTTTCTTCCCATTGCTCCCCTTTCCACTTCCAACTCTACCACCCCAGTATCCTGCCCTTTGTACTGCTGGTCTCTTACTCTTGTTGGCTGGCAATGAGCACATGGAAGGTGGAATGTGCTAGTGAATGCAGAAACTCAATTACAGCAAATGACTTTACATTCTAGAAGGAAAAAGAAATTGAAAGTGATAAGGAGCAAGTAAAAGGGTCATTGATGACATTGAAGAAAAAGGACATAGAAGAGGGATTGTCCAAGGCAAAAGATGTGTGATGATTAGAAGGTCTAGTGGATGGGGAATAGAGAGACCTGGTTCCTCACGGAATTGGTACCACTCCACCCTGTGATGCCAGGCGCCTCTGCAAACTTCAGTGGGCTCGTGTGTGAAATAGGAAAACCAATAGCCTCCCTTCCCTTCCTATTATAAAACGTTACTACACATGTGTTAGGGACATTTTTATTATAGAAAATTGATTTCTGAATGACTGAAACGCGGTGGCTGTACATTTATAAAAGGGGAGCATGACCGCAGCCAGGGGCTCAGGTCTCAGAATTAACTCACAAACATAAACGAATCTTCTGGACCCTCCTATGGTACTTCTCCTCTTGCCTGAGTAATAGATTCTGGAGGATTAAAAGTGACCAGGCTTAGAACCAAAGACTCCTGCTGTTTTCTCTGCTGAGGATCTTTGCTCCCAAGGAAGCATGGGCTTGCTCCACAGGTCATCAGAGCAATTAGCTATCCTGCTTCTCTCTTCTGTGCCCATATTGAGCCTTTACTGATAAATGGAGGCTTGGCCTTTCCTTACACCTGGCAGTAGAGTCATTTGTAAACCAATACAGCTGCACTGTGGCCTAACGCCATTGGAAGTGATGTGCCCCTATAACCTCTCCTCTTGCTCCTGGTGGGAGTTCTGCCTGACATTTTGAATAGTGTAATTATATGCACACACTTCCCACTGCTAATTGCATTAAACAGAGGCAGCTAATCCAGATTAACAGAGAGAGAGAGAGAGAGAGAGAGAGAGAGAGAGAGAGAGTCTCTCTGAGTGACTAGTCATCTAAGTCCAACTCCTATGATAATATGGGTATCTTTTACTCTGAGTGAAAAGGAAAGGAAACATTTTTTATGGGTGACTGGGAAAAGATGAAATAGAGAAAGATGACACTAAAATATTTTTCTCAACTTTTTTTTTGAAATTTATTTTTGAATTTTTTTTCTTTTTAGATGTACATGACCGTAGAGTATATTTTTAATTCAAGTCCACGTATTGTTGTTAACTTTCAGTTACATTTTACCCTCGAGGATTCAAAGAATCTTTCTTTTATGCTTAGAATCAGGTTCTTTTTCATTTTAGGTTACCCTAAATTTAGTTGCTATGGTTTGAAACAAGATATAGTATGCCTCCAGAAATTCAGATGGATTATATGCAAAAAGATCTGAAATTAAGACCTAAAACGTGTGAGTTCTGGTCTTGTACTCTTGTATAACTCTGGGTAGTGGTATTAAGGTGGTGGAGACTTTAGTAGATACCATGCATTCCTCTAAAGGGACTAGTGCTGAAGTGAGTGAGTTCTTATGAGAGAGGGCTGGGTTATAAAGTGAGCCTAAGTTTTATGATTGTCTTGTTCTGCATAAGGTCAGTTCCCTTTCTGTTGCTCTGCTGTGACATACTCAGGGGCCCCTCTCCAGGACACTGGTATTATGCATTTTGACCCTGCAGCAACAAGAATCTTGAGCCAAATAAGTATCTTTACTCCATAAAGTTCCAAAGCCCAGAATTTTGGTATAGCAACACCAAATGTTCTAATATGTTTAAGTACCAATGACCAAGAGAGAGGGTCATGATCATCACGATTGTACACTGTCTCCTAAGCAGCTTGTTTTTTAACCTTGTTGCTTCCTAGATATAATAAAGATTTTATGCATCAAATTTAGTTCAGTTTCACTTCATTTGCCATGTTAAATATCTTTCATTTTCATGAGTTTACAGGCAAAATGTGCAGAATTTGAAAAGCCCATTCAGTAATTCCAACTTGGAGGAGCGCCAAGGTCCACAGAACAAGCTACAGTACTAAAGGTAGGTGAAGGGTCACCCAACCATGCTTTTCTTTCTTCTGAATTCTGAATGAAGTGGACTTCAGAAATTGAGCAACATCCATTCCTTCCTTTTAATAAAATTTCTTGCTAAGTCACAAATTGTAAACACGTTATTCAGACTGTCTGCTTATTGAACTTCAATTAATTGAATTTTGTTTCAATATAAAATGTGTTGTCACCTCCTCCAAGTGGTTTTGTTTGTTTGTTTGGTTGGTTTGGTGTTTTATGCAATGGCTAGTATTCTTGCCTCCTGACATCCAATTCCTCTGGACCTACAGTGGAGCAGCTGTGATTTTAGAGGAGATTAAATGTACCAGCTCTTATACAACTCATAATTTACCTAATTTCATAAGGAGCCCCCCAACCCTTGCTATAGTGATTAATTTCGGTAAAGAGACTTAAGCCAATCGGAGGCCATCATACTCTCCTTGATTGGTGACATTGATTTAGGAGTGGGTTTTTGTGACTGAAATGGAATCAATAAGTCATGAGAGGAGATTTTCTAAGGGCTTTTGATAAATAGTTTCTTGCTCTTCTGGGTAAGCTATCCAAAACCCTCTCTCTAGCACTTCCTAGGCAATGTGATGTGAGAACAGCTTAATAACTTTGGCCCCAGGAGTGAAGTCAGTTTTATAATGAAGTTGAAATTGACACAAAAGGAAACAGACCAGCGAGATGGAAGAAAGCTCCCTGCTTGTGGACATCTCTGAGCACTGCATCAAATGCACCTGAGGAGCTTCCAACTTCTGGATTTCCGCTTTATAGGGTCATAAATCCCCTTTGTTGTCTGGGTCAGTTGGAGAGGACTGTTGCTAAAAGCCAAGTTCAACAACATATCCAGCCCCAGACCTGAGTCAATTCTGCTCCACGGACTCACAGGTCTCTGCACACCGTCTCTGAGTCCTCTCTCAGATCACATCAGGTGACCACTTTCCTTCCTTCTAGTTCTTACTTTAATGCCCGCTGCCTACAGATCTCTACCACCTCCCAGCACCTGGCTCACCTTCTTCGCAGCTCATTTTCATTTGTTTTACTGCCCTGCATAAGCTGTAGCTTATTACTCTTTTCATATTCTAATACTCAGTGGGGACATCCTTTGGAAAGGGGGGGAGGGAGTTTCATGAAGGCTATGATTTGAGTTTCAGAGTTGCAGCTGTCCACCTTGGGGTCAAACTGCCTGAACTGACGATTCATTATTTTGCTTTTCTTCTTTTGTGTTGTTTTAAATGAGTTTCAGAGAATTTCATAGCAGAATGAGACCTCGAAAGAGGTACTAGCTGACTCCCTTTTGATAATAATTAGGAAAACGGAGGTCTGGAAATGTTAAGTGACTTGCCCCATGTCACACAGCTGGGGATCTTGAGAGATGATTGTAACTCAGGTACGCTGACTTCTGACCAGTGCACTCTATTTCTAAGCTCATTCCCACTTTCCTTGGCAGCAGAAATATTTCAGTGGGGGTCATGGTTGTAGATATCCTGCACAGAGCTCTGAGAATTTGCTGCTCCCAGAAAGAATATCAAGCAGAGACAAAAACGTTGACACTGTCATTCACCCATTGGTCAGGAGCCTGGTGAAGCATCCTGACAGGTTCAAGATTCTCCCATAATTCCGCAGATCAAGAGCTACGGAGGCTGTCAGGTTGCCTGTGACAGCTAGGCTGGCCAGGGTGATTCCGAGTTTCAATCCAGTCAGATCTACTTTCAAGCTGATAATGTGAAGTGAATTTTCTCAGAAACTGGTAAAGAAGCAACAAAGAAAATTCAAAATCCATCTGATCCTATTTCACCCTAAAATCCAAAGCTCTCAGAGATTCCTAAAGCATATGATTTGAGGTCATGTGGGTTTCTGGGAGGCAATGTATTTCAGTGGTTAGAGGCCTTGGATTCTGGAGCCAGATTCTCTGGTTTATAACCACCTCTGACCCTGGCTGTTTCTATCACTTCCTATGCTCAGTCTCTTGAGTAAAATGGGGATGAGAGTAACAACTATGTCCTGGGATTTGGGGGGATATTGCCAGAGTTAATTGGGGTTAAATGCTTAGAATAGTGTCTGGTGAGCTGAACCCCTAACAGGTGTTTACTATTAATAGCATCATCTTCTTCAAGTGTACTACTTCTCTATTGAAGGAAAGATGAAAGGAAATATGTAACATAGTGAAAACAATGAGTGAAAAAAAAGAGTTGATTAAAGGCGGGAATCTTGAGAAAGAGGAATAAGAAGTTCCAAAGAAAAGATGAAGGGAAAATAGAAAGGGAAGATGGGAGGGAGGTGACCACTCATGTGCTCTACTCATGCACATTCAAGACCAGTATTGGACCCAGGTATTGTGCTTATTCCAGGATGAACAATCGTCCCAATTAAACCACCACAACAAAAAGACTGAATCACTCTTATGTAGCTTACAGGAGAGAAAAAATGAAATAAACGTATAATCAAATGCAAAAAAAAAAAAAAAAACACCACCTTCTATAAATGGTATATTATGTGGGCAAGACACACCTTTTTGAGAAAGGAATATTTTAGAGGAAGAATGCCAAGAATTTTCTGTAACCTTGATCTCAGTCATATGTGCGTACGGTATTTGTTCATCCAGCTTCCCAATTGTTGCTTTATCCAGTCATTTATTTTTAATACATTTTTTAGTTGTAGATGGACCCAATAACTTTATTTTATTTATTTATTTTTATGTGGTGCTGAGGATCAAACCCAGTGCCTCACATGTGCTAGGCAAGGACTCTACCACTGAATGACAACCCCAGGCCCTCATCATTTATTTTTTAGCAGCTAAGTCCTGGGCCTTCTGTAGGACGCTCAAGGTTCACAGGATGAGGCAGGGCAGGTGGGTGTGCAAAGGAAGAGGGGTCATGAAATACGATGGTCCCAAGATGCAAAACACAAGAAGCACGGGATTGTTTGTGGGAAATCATTGGGGATAAACTTTGAAGAAAATTGGCATTTTTTGCATCACCATTTCTGTGACGGCCTCTCTATTTACAGATGCCATCTTACTTGTAAAGATCCTGCAGTTAAGCACAGTCAGAGCACTGGAGGCCAAGTTCAGAGTCTTCCTGCTGTATGTGGTACATGGCACTGGAGGTTGGACAAAAGTGGGGGGCTCAGTGGAAACTGCCAATCAAAGGATTGAGGCCAGCACACTTGGTTCTTATAGGTAGAATCTGACCAGTCACTGGTCACAGAACTGTGCCATTAGCAAGAGTGGCACAGAAAGCTTTGCACTACGCTGATTGCTCTTGACTATACCACAGAGCCCTTCTACCTCATTTTTTCTTTCTTATAAAGCTGATGTCAGGCAAAAGGGCTAGGCATTTGCTAGGTGTCTGGATTACAAAGGAAGGGAGACTGAACTTCTATACCTGGGTCCACACCTGGGTCCACCTGGTCATGTCTATAAAAGGCAGAAATGAAAGAAAGCTTATATTCATCAAATTTATGAACTGACTTTGCACAAAATACTGTATACATATCATTATGTTTGACTATAAAAATATATAGGAGCTCATTTACCCCAGTTTCAAAGCTTTGGAAACACCGACAGAGATTAGACAATTTGATCAAGGTCATGTGGGACAAGACCAAGTTAAAATCCAGATCTTAGCCTTTTAGCATTATATTTCTTAAATGTTTTACATTCTTTCATCTTCAATGGAATAAATTTAGAAAAGAAAAATTAAAACATTTTCATTGAAGACCATATAAATGGAGGGATCTATGAACTCATAACATGAATAAAGTGCTTCATTTCTCTCAAATATATCATATTCTGTAACTTACATGATGATATTCTATGTGTTGATGAAGAATTAATTTTACTATAAAACTTTGCTGTGAATATAAAGGTATTAACTTGAGCACAGCAATAAAGTATCATTTGCGCTGCCTAGAAAGATGGAGTGTGGCTATGCTTGGTAGGTTTGGAAATTTGATGGAGCAAATCTGGGCTAAATGGGGTACTCTCTATATACCAGTCAATGTGAGGTCTGTTTTAATGACAGCAGTGTTCAATATTTTATTTGTGCTCCTTCCCTCTTATTCATTTTATTTACTGACTTGTTGAGAATGTGTGGTGGTGTGGAAATAACATGGAATTCAGCAGAAATTTTGGATCCACCGTTTAATCATAGCACTAAGAAGAAAAATAAGAATGCTTATCATGTAGGCAGCAGTTGTTTGTGTCTGAAATTGGGTTAAAACTTAATGTTCATTATCTCATTTAATCCTCTTGGTAAACCATCAAAATTGATGTTATTCTTATTTTACACATGGGGAAACGAACACTAAAAATTTACCAGACATATGCATGCATGCATCTTCTCTCTCTCTCTCTCTCTCTCTCTCACACACACACACACACAACACACACACACACACACACACACACCCCTTCTTCAAAGTCACACAACATTTCTGAAGCAGAGGTATGGATTCAAAACCATTTTAAACATTTTCCACATTTCAAGAATTTTTTTTTTTTTTTCGGGGGGTGGGGACAGGAGTACTGAAGATCGAACTCAGTGGCACTCAATCACTGAGCCCACATCCCCAGCCCTATTTTGTATTTTATTTAGAGACAAGGTCTCACTGAGTTGCTTAGTGCCTTTCTTTTGCTAAGGCCGACTTTGAACTCGAGATCATCCTGCCTCGGCCTCCTGAGCCACTGGGATTACAGGCATATGAGATTA
The DNA here is from genome assembly GCF_048772815.1 of Callospermophilus lateralis. Taxonomy (NCBI): domain Eukaryota; kingdom Metazoa; phylum Chordata; class Mammalia; order Rodentia; family Sciuridae; genus Callospermophilus; species Callospermophilus lateralis. The sequence goes on from NC_135306.1 coordinate 15,540,527, forward strand.
CAGGCATGCACCCCTGCACCCAGCACACTTCGGGGATTTTAACCAGTAAAAAATACAAGTTGTATTACTTCCTTCTCTGTTTGTTTGAATCACTCCCTTGCTTACTCTGACCCTCAGCTGCTTTCATTTAAGAAAAGAAATCAGAGGGAACAACGACAGTATTCTCCTAGCATTGTTTTGAGAATGAGTTGGGATCATGCATGTAAAATGCCTGGGCTGCAGAAGCAGACAGAACGTGGCTGCCTTCCTGTGTCTGATCATCCACCTTCTCTCTCCTTGGAATTCCTCTTCCACTATCTCTGCTTCTCCATCCTTTCCTTGCCCTGCCCTGGGCACAGATGGCAGAGAGGCCCAATGACAGGGTTACTGCTAGCTACATGACTGGGGTCAAGCAATTTCTTCATTATCTTTTTTTATTGCAAACAGCTTTTGTAAGAGAAAGGGTCCATTAGTAAATATTGATGCTGGCAGGCAGGGCGTGCTAGCTGCCAAATGGTTGAAATGAGCGATTGTCAGTTTAGCAGCAAGAACGTGGAGAGCTAGTTTAAAACAAAAATGAATAAAATCATTTAATGTTTCTAAATGAACAAGCAAACACTCAACAATGATGAACAAAGGCAAAGAAAGTTTCAGGGGTTGTTGTGCTTGGATAGAATGCAGAGCTACATAAAAGCTTATGCTGTAAGACAATGTAATTCAAATCATTTTGCAAAGAAATTTAAAAGACACAAAGGGAAAAAAAACTGCAATTTCTACCACATGTCATGTATAGGAAATTAAATATAAGCAAAATAAAGACAGTTTTTTGAAAAGTTTACAAACAATAATGAAGTAGTATATAGTGATTATTGATAATACAAATTTTACACTTAAAATATCTGATTTAAACTCAAGTGCAAATCTTATTCCTCCTCATAAGATGGAAATGATAATGTCAATACCATAGGATTGGCGTGAGGGTTAGAAAAGCCTGTGACATTGTTTTTAGCACACTGCACATGCCCTCAAAATCACTGATTTTTAACAGTGACAAGATAGTATGACATTACGTTATAATACAGAACATTCTAAGAGGAAAAAAGATCAGAGTTCAAAAATAGCATCTTCTTGTTTACATCAGGAATTAGGAAATGGAGCAGAAACATTAAAATTATTTGTTGGAAAGGTTAGGAGTTGGCCATGCTAATTTTGTAAAGACTGCTATAAGACAGTGAAATCAAAGGTTGGGATGTGGAGGGCTTGGAGCAAGAACAGCAAATGGGAGATTGTTTTGTTTTGTCTTGAATATAGGATATGATGATGGAACAGTTTAGTGATAAGACTTCAAGAAAAATTTGATCTGGATCTTCGAAAGCATAGATGCCCCATATATTAGGACTTCAGTCTCTAGTAATAAAGAAATTGTGAAGGTTTCCTTGAGCAGAATAAAAATACCATCGTTTCTTTTTACCAAGCCACAACTATACTTCCAAAGTCTACTTGCATATTGTGATTGCCATAAACCACACCCTCTCTCCTCCATGTGGGTATGTAATGAGAAGATGATATTCTGCAACCCAGAAGTGGGTCCTCACCAGAATCTGGTCATGCTAACACTGTGATCCCAGACTTCCAGCTTTCAGAACTTAATCAAATTAATTTCTGTTGTTCATAAGCCACACAATCTATGGAACTGTCTTCTAGCAGCCCAATCTGAGTAGTGATGGTCAAGAGCATCAGTTTGGATGTCTAGTAGCCTTCTTTTGAAGGTCAGATGACACTGGGATCTCAATCACAATAGCTTTTTTTTTTTTTGTACTATGTCTCTTAATCATTAAGATGAAAACCTATGGCCACTGAATATGATGATTAGATGATTCATTATATATGAATCATATATATATATATATATATATATATATATACTATATGATGATTAGATGATTCATTGCATCATTTAGGGATTGGAATCATCATAAGTTATTCAATAAAATTCTGTAAAGGTTGGCTAGATTTGAAAAACTATAATCTGGGTGTTTGGTGATGATCTTGGTGATTCATTCTGTCCTTATAGCTAGATGACAATCAACCTTTAATTTCTTCTTGGACAATGCGCATTTATGCTCTGAATCTGTATCCAAACCATCTTCAGCTGACTTTGTCTGGTCTTCAATGGATATATCACAGCAGGATTAATACAAGAGCTGGGGCATCATGAGGAAGACTATGTGGAGAAATCAGATCCAGATTGGGCAGAGGCAAGAATCAGACTCAGAGAAGAATCTGCCTTCCATGAAAATCACTTGATGGTTTGCTGGAGGAAAACATCCTCATTTGAAGTTTGGCTCAACAAGACATGGATTTTTCTGCTGGTTCATCCTTATTGTTTCTCAGGCACTGGACATTGTTGAGTAATCTTGAAATTTTTGTTCCCAAGCTACTAATGCTCTGCTGAATCTGTGTCACTTTTTGTCAAACCAACCTCCTATCTGCATAAACCCCCAAACTAAGTAGAGACTGAACTTAATTCTTTCCAAAATTCCTGCCTGGTTGGAAATTCCTAACAACTGCTACAGTTTAGGTTGAACACATAATCCTTCTTTGGAAGTAAATAAACAACAGTGCAGGAAAATAACTTTGTGTCACACACCCAGTCAGTGGAAAAACTGTACAGAACTCCACGCCCTTCCTGGCTACATGAATTCTACCCCTGATAATCTTCTACCTCACAATCTGTCTAGAGAAATAAAAAAAAAAGTAGAGATTTTTGTGCAAGAAAATCATGTGAGAATATTACTCTCAAACCCAAATTCTAACAACTGTATAGTTCTCAAAAAAATTAAATAGCTTTTCATTACACCTCATGTAACAAGGCACAATAGTGGGCTGTTAGTCTTACTTCAAAAGTTAGGCAAATCTGGGAGAAAGGAGAGTTTGGGAAATAAGGTCTATAGGGTATCTTCAAAAGATCAGAACTATTTAGCTGGGAGAAAGGAAGGTGGATGAGTAACTTAATAATAATCTTCAAGGGTTATTAAAAGACCAGCTGTTACCCATTTCCAGCAGGGGCAGTGAGGAGGAAATTGCAGTCGGGAGAATTTAGTTACAGCATTATGAAGATCTTTTTTTTTTTTTTCCTTTAGCTCTAAGGTCTATTAGACACCAAACATGTTACTAAGCAGAATCATGGACTCTTTCTCTTGGAAATATTCCAGAATATGGCATATAGCCTAGTCAGTAGTTCTGAAGCACTACTTCTTGGACCATTAAGATCAATTCACTTGGGGCATCTGTTATAAATACAGATTCCTAGGACACACTTGAGAGTTATGGAGTAAGAATCCCTGGGGACAGGGACAAGATTGTATATATTTTAACAATGTTCCATGATAGGCTAGTGCCTAGATACATTTGGAAATCCCTTGTATATGAAAAAAAAAAAACAGTCCATTTAATTCATCATGTATTGAGTGCTTGCTTGGTGATCTTACCATTGCAGTTAGCTTCAGGGAATAAAGATATAAAAGAATATAGAATATTTTTAGTTCTTGTAGAATCTTTAATAAAGTAATTAAAGACTAATGATGGATTAGAGCAACTATTTTGCTTTTAACTTAGTATGATTTGGAGAAAAAAAAAATTGGCCTGAATTTCTAAGTGGTTAAGTTGAATGGCTTGAATAAAATGGCTCTATAAGTTCTTCTGAATCTTTAAAATAATATAATACAGAATGAAGCCTTAAAAATAAATAAGTGCTAAAAAAAAAAAAAAAAACGGTGTAAGAAAGAAAATTGGAGGGAGTCCAAGTCATGTAGAAAAGATGTTCCAGAGTCATCTTCATTGAGAAAAGATTTAAACCTGGCATTAAAGAGTGGATGAAATAGTAAGATATAAACAGATGCATATGAACTCCAGTTTTTTGAACATCAGCTCCCTATTACAGACACATGTTTACATACATGTTTACACACATGGCAACATTTAATATGTACAAAACTTTTGGTTGTAAAAGTGGGGACGTATTAGATGATTCTATCACAGAATTTTTTTTTTGCTATTTTACAAGCATTATTTGATTGAGTGTAGTAATTATTGCATATTTTTTTCCACATGAGATGATAGGATCTTCCACCAACTCAAGAATTCTTATATCTGTTTTTGTGTGTTTATTTTGATACTGGGGCTTGAACCCAGAAGTGCTTTATCATTGAGTTACACCCTCAGCTATTTTTATTTTTTATTATTATACATGGTCTTACCAAGTTGCTTAAGTCCTTGCTGAGTTACTGAGGTTGACCTTGAACTTACAATCATCCTGTCTCACCTTCCTGAGTTGCTGGTACAGGAAACAGTTAAGAAAGTTGCCCCTTGCCCTGGCTGTAGATCTTAATGAAGTTCTCCTTGGTCATGGAAGATGCTTAAAATTGCCCATACCTTTGATGGGTTCTTTTGACACTATCACCTTCAGCTATGAGACTCTTACCTGAAGTTTCCATGATGCATTTTTATACCAGATCACCTCTTCAGAATCAGTCTACCATGTTTAACTACACTGTGATTCTGGTACCTCTTGGTGCATCTCTCTTGACCACTGCAAAACAATTCCAAGTCAGTACTCCATGTTGTATGACCCATAGCTGCTGTATATAGGACATACATACTTTGCTTTAACAAACTCAGGAAATTTGGTTACTTCCCAAACCATAACTTTCTACTTTTGAGAACATAAATACCTTTATCCAGGCTCCTTACTTTCATGTCTAAGAATGACTAGGATATTAGATAATGAGAGAAATAGTCAATAAGTCATTCAAATGACTTTTCTTAATTCCCATACTTTACCTTACATGAACAGGGAAGCTCTCTTCACTTGTCCCCTAGGAGGTGTGTAAAACTCAGCACATCTACAGGGATCCAGAATATTTTCATCATTCTTTAATCGATGATTGCTTTATACTCTTAGAAATAAAGGTTCTTTAATATGCAGATACTAATTCACAATCAGATGGGGGGCACTAGGCAAGAATGGAGTTACCTTAGATTAGGTAGAGGGAAGTGATGGTAGGGGAAGGGAGGGGATGTGGGGATAGGAAAGATAGTAGAATGAAACAAATATTATTACTGTATGTGTATATGTGACTGCATAACCAATGTGATTCTGCAACATGTGCACTCAGAAAAATGAGAAATTATGTCCTATCTATGTATGATATATCAAAGTGCATAAATGCATTCTACTGTCATGTATAACTAATTAAAACGAATAAAAAATTTAAAATAGGGAAAAAGAGGGGAATAGGGTGCATTTTCCAAAGTGTTCTCAAGATTCTGCTTCAGAAAACATGGACAATAACAGGTATGCTTCAGATCCACACGTTGACAATGAAAGAAGTATGATACAGAAAGAGGTGACTCTTTTGTGTTCCCCTCATAGATGGATGAACACATGATAGTCACATCTAAAGATGAGAAGAAACAGGCATGGTCTTCAAATCATGTTTGTGTCTATGTGGGTTTATATGTATGCTTTAACCTTACATATACAATAGAATGCTCATTTGATGTCCAGAATTAAATAAGAGAGTTGTATAGTTCAGTGAGAATGTTAAGATGAAGAGAAAATGGAACACAGAAATGTCTATGGATGCACGTAGTGGTAGAAATTAGCCTGTTTGGATTTTATAGTTTATAGACCAACATTATTAGTGATGTTTTCAAAAATGACTTATTTCACTAAAAAGAGTTGGAAGTCCAGGTATCACTCATATTCTGAATAAAGCTGAAGATTAATTTAAAAAAGGAATAAAGGTTGAGTAATTATCATATAGGTTCTCATCCACTATTTTGAAATGTATGTTTCTTGATCTCATCAAACTTTATTTTGAAATATTTCTTAATCAAAATTTTCATCCAAACCTTCTGTGTTACTTATGTATTATATTATATAATACATATTATATGTAATATATATACTCTTACATATTATATCTAACATTATGTCACATATTATATATAATACATATTATATATTATATTTATATTTTATATTTATATATTATGTTGTGTGTATTTTCTGTTATATATAATGTAAACACATATATGTATAACTGATGATGCATCACTCATGATTAGGAAATGAATGGTTAATAGTAAAGTTGAAATTGATAAAACTGTATCATATATTTCACTTATAAGAAATTTACATATATATGTGTGTGAAGTTTGTACTGACATATTTTAGAAGTGGCATTGGAAACCCAAAATTTTTCTGGAGGATATTTTAGGATAAGTAGAGATTAGTGAGACTCATGATATAAAATCAATATAATGGCAGCCAAAACAAAAATTTATACAAATGGCTACTAAAAATTCCATGTTATTCTCTGTTCTTCTTCAGGGAAGGAGGTCAATGTCTGAATGCCTGAAAGGTATGTTGAATTCTGAAGGGGTGAGAATTATGTTTGAGCTGGAGCGGCTACTGTCAGTAGGTATGTGTGTGTGAATATTTTTATACATACATACTTTCTATTTTTTTATTGAGACATCCTAATAAAAGAGATAGCCCATAGCAACAAACACATCAGAACCCAGGGACTTCATAGTGGAGCAACCTGATTGGCTTATAGTGAATCAAGTGATGAAAGTTAGCATAACCAGTTTGGAGACAACTCAAATTGTGTGGCACTTGAAGGATACAATGAGAGGATGTAAGATCACTTTTTAAATATATATAAATACATTCTTGTGAATATGTATATATATTTATATATAAAAATGAGGTTTTATATACATATATGTGTGCTTATATATACATACATATATGTTATATCTCTATATGTATATTTATAACCAATAATCCAATATAAGTCTTATCATAAGGAAATATAAAACAAAACTGAAAAGTCTCACCATAGTCAAAAGTGTCAGAATCATTAAAGACAAAGTAATCCAAGGAAATGTTACTACTTGAAAGATACTTAAAAAAAAAGACAATCAACTCCAACACATGACCTTGGATTGGACTCTCTTCATTTAAAGAATATTTGTCATTTGAAGATACATAAAAAGAATTGCAGAATTGGATTTAGTAACATATATATTAATTTATATATATTATAATAATATTTATATATTATTAATATATATATTAATTTCCTAATTTTTGAGGTAATGTCATGGTTTTGTTGGAAAATGTCTATGATTATAAGACTTACATGGTAATGTGGTCACAGGTAATGGGACATCATAGGTACAACTTTCCCACAAGTTTTTCAGAGAAAAATGAGTCCCTATACTATTATAGCAACTCTTCTGTAAGTTTGAAGTTACTTCATTAAAAAAAAAGAATAAGGGGAAATTAAAATTTAAATAATTATTGCCTCTTGTGTTGCAATACATATTGCTCCCATGCCAATTCAATGTCATCCAGTTAGAAAATGTTGGTAGTGAGCAGAAGATTACCACTTCTGTGTTCTATATATGTATAGGCTTATTCACATGCACAAGGTAGGTACTTTGGTAATTTGCTTGATTTAATAAATAAATATTAGCCATGCTACAGGAGTACTGAGGTATGAAATGAATGCAGAGCTCACGTGATATAAATTAATGCAGAGCTCATGTGAAATAAACCTCAAGACATCATTAAATTTGTCTATTTTAATTTGGAAGTAAGGGAATGACAATGTCTCCAAATATTTGAAATGCTTTTTGATAGAAAAGTGATTGTATCGATTTCCAAAGGCACAGAAGATAAATCAGCTGATTGAAGGTGTATACCAATTTTGATTTAAACATATGCATCCTAACAACCCATGCTATGAAAGAAAGTGTTTCTTGTTGAGACAGTTAGTTCCCCATAGCAAGATCTAATCAGGTTAAGTTGATGTGATAACTTGCTAAGGTTTTGCAGAGCAAAGAGATGAGTAAGAAGAAGAACAGTTTGATTTCCAATGTCTCCTAAAACTGAAATACTGAATATATTCGGGTTCCATAAGCACGATAAGGTAGAAGTCAGAGCAGTCAGGAAGGTACAAGTGTTCTTATTCATAAACATAAACTTCTAAGATACAAGTGAAATTTCACAATGTTTGTCTCTTCACCTGTAGATTTCTCATGTTGATGGGCCTCCTTCAAGTGAAAAAAATAAATCCTTCCATATGGTCAATGCAACAAAAAGAATGAGAGTTTAGAAAAACATTGACTGATCTCCACTTCATAATTGAAAGATGAGCCTATTAAGGGGATACAGCAGGCTTGAAGAAATTTGGTGATCATTTGCACAAATGCTAATTTTGATATGTGGTACTTTGTTGGTTGGGGCCAGCATGATGAGCAATGTAGTCTTCCTTCAGGAGTCCTACGCCTCTGTGAATCAATGACAGGAAGGTAATTTGCTGGTGCTGAGTGATGGGATATTACTTCTCTCTTGTTGTTGTGTTCATGAACAGAGACGGTTTGAAAACCCAGAATGTCTGCAAGGGCAACCATCTTCTTCCCCAGATGTATTTACGAAGTACAGATGTATTTATGAAGCCTGGGGTAAATCATACCCCTTCTCTGGCCTATTGGGAACTTATCTAAACCTAATTATCTTCCAGAAGGTTTACTTTCAAACATCACCACATTGGGGGTTAGGGCTTCAATATTTGAATTTTGGCTGGATAAATACTCAGGTCATTGTAACTATCTCATAGTGATAGGGCTTTGTGGTCCTGAGACAGATAATCCATGTTTATCCAAAGCCCCTGGCATACCTTTATTACTGTACCATATTTTTCCATTAATTTAGATTCATCTGTGGGGAGTAGATGTGCATAAATGTAAATACTATCTGATTATACACATTGGCATACATTCAATTTCATACATGAAATTCAGAAAACAAATATTTACAAAAGGTCTGTGTGCCCACCAGCATATCTAGCACCCTGTCAAGAATTCATTATTGTGCCCATTTTTTCTTCAGTTGAGGAAAGCACTGCTCAGAGAGCTTTTGAAAATTGTCCCAGATCTTATGAGTGGCTGAGATGGGGTGAAGTTAGTGTTCTTGTTCTTTCTTTTTTCTGCCATGTGAAGACACAGTAAGAAGGAAGCTCTCTAGAAATCAGAAAGATGCTTCAACAGGAGATTAGTTTGAAGCACATAGTTTTAGGACTTTTCAGACTCCAGAACTGTAAGAAGTAAGTGTCTGATGTTAAGCCACTCACTCTATGGTATTTTCTTATATCAGTTTGTCACATGAATTCATGAATAAAAACAACTCATGACAACTGCCACCCCATAGTGAAGGTCCAAAACTTTAATGCAAATTGTGGGGAAATCAAAATTTCCAATAAAAATGCTAAATTGCCATTTGCCTTAAATGCATTCTTTATTTCCTTTTCCTCCATTTCTTTCTTCTCCTACTCCTCATTTTGCTCTTCTCCCTCTTCTTTTTCTTCTCCTCCCTCTTCTTACCTACAAATGGTTCACTATTGTGACTTAATAGAAGAAATTTCTATCTAACCCCAAATGGAAAGGACCCAGGTACTACAGGCAACCCTCACTGAAAGAAATTAATCAGTGACTGTCCTTGGTCACATGTTAGAAAGCTTCCATTAAATTTGATAGAAAATGTAAATGTAGTGATGAAAAACCAATATATCTATCTGTCCTTATCAATATATCAATATATATATATATATATATATATATATATATATATATATATGTATTTTATGTAACCATATTCAAATCCCTTGGGGGAAGAAAATAAACTAATATGTTGGGGAATATTACAATTTTTTTCAAGCAAGAAAGAAAAGAAAATTGCATAAGTTGAAATGCATGGACTTTAAAAAAATGGTACAGTATTTGATGTTAAAAAAATCAAATAAAAGGCCACAAATTGAATGGAATAGCTTTTGTTAATGCTGAAACTTGCAGGGCCAGTTAGAGCTCATTAAAAGGTGATGGGAAATATGCAGATGAGATCAAGTTTGGTAATTGGCTAGCTCTGAATCCATTAAAAAGGTTATAGGGTTGTTTGGGTGGGTTATGTTTTATAAAGAAATTATTAGAAGTATATTAATGGGCCAATGGGTTATAAGGCTGGGATTGGTTTGGTGGTATAACATTTTGGGTGTCATTAGGCTGGGGACAAGTTTATGCAGATAGGATTAGATTTAGGGAATAGGTCAGTTATGATCATATCAGATGGGTTATGGGGTTATTCAAAAACTGTTCTGCATTTGATGGCAATGAGAAAATGAGCATCTAATGAGACTTCACTTGCATCCTTAGGACTTCTTTGTAGAAATCACTTTACAGAATTCACATGGGGTCTGGACCAAGATCTGGAAGAGATCATGTATCAATCAAAGTCACTAATTCTTAGCAAGGGAAAGACCTTGAATCTACAGGCAACCCTTACTGAAACAAGTCAATCAGTGACTCTCATTAGTCCCGTATTAGAAAAGTTAAATTCTTTATTGGTGTGATACCAAGATTTTATATATATATATATATATATATATATATATATATATATATATATATATAGAGAGAGAGAGAGAGAGAGAGAGAGAGAGAGAGACAGAGAGGGAGGGAGGGGGGAATGGAAAGTCTGAGGTAGTGTTGTCAGAATTTCTCAAAAGTGAGTTTAATGGGAAATAACATAATAACATGGTCATAGTAAGTAGTCATACTAGTCACAGAAGTGGTTATAGAAGGTTGATGAGGCAATCTCAGAAGAGGTCAGTCTGTGCAAACAAGGAATGATAAAAAGACCAGCACACCTGAGGTACTCCAGGGACTATGGGTGTCTGTTTTAGGGGAGTGTTGGGAATAAAAGAAAGATAGGAGCATAGATGTGTGCGTATTTTGTGCAGTAAAGGATTCCACAAGAAGAAGTGTCAGGGGTAGAATTTGAGGGAGTTAGTGTGTGCTAATCAATTAATGTGATTGATCCTTGCTGCTTACAGTCCCAAAATGTATTCCAAAGCAAACATATACATTGGGAAGAAAATGAGAAAAAAAATGGAACTCAGTGGTCAAATATGTTTGCTAATGCTACATTTTATGTTCTAAGTCTCAGGATTTTCCTATAGATGCTCAGTTCATATGAGAATTTTAAAGGGTTGTAGGATTCCTACAGTTAGAAAAAAATGTGATTCCATAACCCACACTATTTTAATCCTTTTTGATCACAAAACCCTTTTTACCTACTCCAAACTCAAACAGAAAGGTTATTAATACCCCTTTGAGTAAATGTTCCAAGGAACATACTTATAGAAAACACTATTCTAGGAAAAGGGAAGCCCTTACAATAAAGGCTAAGAAAAATGGCACAAGGATGTTTAGTTTTTTTTTTTCATTTTAGAATAGAAGGCATAAAGATATTGAAGAACTTATAACAAGAAAAATGGGAAAAAATATGATTAGAACAGTCAATTTTTCTTATCTAAATCTAAATAGGTGAGAGAAAATGTTTCTTCTGTGTGTCTCAGTTTTCTTAAGTATTTGATTAGGATAACAAAAGAGATTAAGAGCAGTAAATAAGATGATACCTGTAGACGTGAACACAATGCCTAGCATATAATAATAACTTGTCTAATGTTATTTGCTGCATGGCCCTAACCTTCTCCACTATCTCAGGTGCAATGGAAAGTTGAGTTAAACTCCCTGTTTCTGCACTCAGGTGGGGGCACCTCTGCATGCCATGTCTAGAGTTTTGTCTTTGTCATCTTTGGGAACATTCTAAGTAGACATTGTTACAGGGTAGATGGAGGGTGGCAGAGTAAAGCTGTGGACTTGTCTTCAGTTTCCCTCTTACAAGATTGAATAGTAAGCATTCTTTATGCAAATTGAGTGAAGTAATCATAAAATATGTAAAACCATCTAAGTGGTGCAAGATTCCGGTTTTTCAGTTGTAAGCCTTCTAGTCACATAAGGGGCCATCAGCTGACAAGAACATGGGGAATAAAAAGATGGTGAGTTCAAATCCTGGGTCTGCTGAAGATGCTTATCTTGGCCTGCATATCTGTTCCTTCCTCGACAGTTATTCTTCCGGCTGACATTCAGACTTCCCAAATATCCCTCCCTATTTTTTCCATCAATGGAACAGAAGAGAAGACACAGACCAACTCACATAAACACAGTTGTATTGTACTAGACAAAGGCGCCAAAAACAGACTTTAGAGAAAAGACAGCATCTTCAACAAATGGTGCTGGGAAAACTGGAAATCAATATCTAACAGAATGAAAGTAAATCCCTACTTTCACCCCACACAAAAATTAACTCTAAGTGGATCAAAGACCTAGGAATTATACCAGAAAATCTGTACCTACTAGAAGTAAAGGTAGGCCCCAAATGTCAACATATTAGCACAGGAAGTGACTTTCTGAACAGGATTCCTAAAGCAGAAAAAGTAAATAAAATATCAATAAACAGGATGGCATGGAACTAAAAAGCTTTTCACAGCAAAAGAAACAATTAACAGCATGAAGAAAGAACCCATGGAATGGAAGAAAATCTTTTCCACTGGTACCTCAGATAAGGCATTAATTTCCAGAACATACAAAGAACACAAAAAGCTTAACATAATAATAATAATAATAATAATATAATCAATAAATTGGCAAGGAACTGAACAAACCTTTCTCAAAAGAAGAAATATGAATTATCAACAAATATATAAAAAATGTTCAACATCTTTATCAATTAGAAAAATGCAAATTAAAACTATACAGAGATTCTATTTCACTCCAGTAAAAATGGAAATTATTAAGAATACTAACGACAGTAAATGTTGGCAAGGGCGTGGAGAAAAGGTTTATTTATACACTGCTGGTGGCCCTGCAAAGTAGCACACCCACTCTGTAAAACAATATGGAGATTCCTCAAAAATTAAGAATGCAATCACCGTTTGACCAGTTATCTTACTGCTGGGCATATATACAAATGATCTAAAATCAGTATACTATAGTGATGCGACCATATCAATTTTCATAGCAGCACAATTCATAATAGTTAAGCTATGCAACTAACCTAGATGCCCATTAACAAATGAATAGATAAAGAAACTGTAGTACACAATGGAATATTACAAGGCCATTAAGAAGAATGACTTTATGACATTCGTCTGTAAATGGATGGATCTGGAGAATGTCATGTTAAGTGAAATAAACTGATCCCCTAAGAACCAAAGAGTTAATGTTTTTGCTGATATGTAGAAGCTAAACCACAATAAAGCAGGTGGAAGGAAAAGAAGTTGAATAGATTATACATAAGAGTACAAAAGGAAGGGAAGGAAAATAGAAATAGGAAAGACAGCAGAATAAATCTAACCTAATTTTCTTATATACACATATGAAAATACCTAAGTGAACCCCACCTTCATGCTCACTCACAATAATAGGATCCCGATTAGAGTAAGATATATCCTATACTTGTATAATTTTATAAAATGGATCCTACTGTCATGTATAACTAAGAAGAACCAATAAAGTATAATTAAATTTTTTTTTCTTTTTCTCAAAAATTAATCTTGGTGTCCAATTAAAAAAAATCTGGCTATAAATTAGGTTCAAATAATCTGTAATAGTTGACCTCCTTCTCCATTTCTTTCAGGGATGGTAAAGTTATACTTAACAGGAAAAAAATAAAATAAAAATAATCTTGTATATGCTCCTTGGAGAGAATGACTGGAGTCCTGAATTTTGTTCTCAGTTCCTGCCCATTTTTCCTCTCTGGTGATTTCTTCTTAGCTATTTTTTTTTTAATTCACACAGACTAAAAATTCAAAAGCTTCCCCAGTATTATTACTTTTGATTAAATAAATATAGAAAGACAAATGGATCACTCTTAAGTCTCAAGTCTAGATTTTAATTGTTCTCACCATACATGCAAAAGGAAGAGATGCACTACGGCCGCAGTCAGGCTGGGCAAAGTAACCGGGAGGTGACAAGCGACTTGAAGGTTGAAGCGGGAACTGCTTTATTAGGGATCAGAAGTATATATAACCAATTGATTACACACAGCTTGACTCAATTAGCATCATCCAGATACAGCAACCAGCCAATAAGGAATCTCTACCATCGTAATGGCCTCACAAACCACTCCTCCTGGCAAACTGCCAGGCGCCATCTTGACTTGGTTGCGGCCTTCAACAGACTACTCTCATTGTCTTTCCTTCTTTATTTTCTCCCTTCTTATGTTTCTATTCTTACTTTTTCTTTTTCTTTTTTATTAATTTATTTTTCTCTCCTTTGATGGATACCCTAGTAGTGATACTTAATTCTCTAATACTCAAAACACTTTGTGTTCATTTCTATTTTTTTTTTTTCGCATTTCAATTCTTATTACACTTATACAGCCCAATTTTCCATATCTCTGGTTGTATATCAAGTATTTTGACACCAATTCGTGTCTTCATACATCATTTCTATTTTTTTCTTAACATAACAAATGCAATGACTAAATCTGTGTCCCTTTATATTTAAAGATACTTCAGGACAAGAACTTTGCCTGTTTTCCCTATTATTGGCCACTTTCCTGGCCCAGTGCTAAATAAATGATGATCAGGTAAAGGTAAAAATGAATGACAGCATTTCCGAAAATGTCTGTAGTGAGATTCACTGTAACCATCTTTTAAAAATAGGGCCAGAGCATTAAATCTTTATTGTCCATTCCAGTTAAGACACCATGTGGTCTATGATTAAAAATAAACAAATAATTGAAAACATTCTAAATAAACATTAGTTGAATTCTTTCAATTAAATGTGAATCCGACAGATTTTTTTTTTTTTAATGTTTGAAAACAAAGCTATATTCATACGCTGAGGCTGGTGCTGGGGTGAACTGTGTTTGGAATCTGTGAAAACAAGGGGTTTGCCTGATGAGGAGAACCGACAGACCCTAAACTACAAAATCACAAATGGGCGCCACCATAAGCATCAGGTGTATTTATATACCAGGAGCAACTTCCCCTTTAAGACTGCTTTCCCTCACCTCCCACTGCATGATTATTGCCTCCTGCCAAGGCTGTCAGCGTGTGGTCACATTGCTAATTCACTTCTCTACTCAAGCAGGGGAAAGGAAACAATCCACAAATTTTCCTGTCATCATCCTTGAACCAGGGACAGGTTCTGCTTAACTCGCACGCACATCACACTTAGCATGCACTCCATGCTCATGCTAGGGGGACAAGGAAGGGGAGGCGGGGAGGAGTGAATGAGGATACCTCTGACATTTGCAAAAGAGAAGCCTTTAGACTTAACTGAGGAGCTGGACTGAGTGCCAATGAGAAGCAGGAAAGCTGATGACCTGTGTCTCAAGCTTCCTAAGGGAGCATCACCACAACATTCCCAACCCAGCATCTTCCCACTAAAGGATGGTATTTCCTGGGAAATTTGTGAATTCACCCAAGTATCCATCTGTACAATAAGGTAGACTTATTTCTCCAGGTTCAACAGCATTTCTCATGGTTAAATCACCCTTGTCTCCCACCTAAAATCTTGTAGAATCCTCCTCCCCATCACTACTGGTTGATAGAAACCCAGAGAAGTTTTGAGTTCCTCTTTTTGACAACCACTGCTTAAAAAATATATTCTTCCTCTCACTCTTTGTCTGATATCTGACTTACCCCATAGCCAAACCCTAAATATCAGTTTATCATCATGACATTGAATTCTATTGACAGCCCATACCCACCAGTACAAGTCCATCTCCCCAGCTATGTTATGACATTTCAGATTTTGGTTTTCCAACATTCATCTCAATTTATAGCTACATGCATTAAAAACTGCTTATACATGAATGACTGTCTCTTTCACCAGAGAAGTGATTATTAACCACAGGTGAATTTTTTCCTCTGGGGAGACTTGATAATATCAGAGAATATATATTTTTTTTGTCAAAATTGTGTGCAAGAGGGTAAATATTACCAGAATCTAATGGTAAGAGTCCAGGATTCTTCTGAACATCTCACAATGTACACTATAGACTTCCACAATAAAACATTGTCCAGCACAAAAAGTCCAGAGTAGCCATAGATAAGACACCCTGGCCTCAGTTGTAAGCTCCATGATACATCAGAGCTATGCCTGTCTTAAACATTCCTGTTTCCTCAGGGCCTACATTTTGATTAATATTTATTGTGCTTAATAGATGTTGATTGGACAAACATGTACTCTCCCATAATTGAGCGGCTCTCACACGAAGGATGTTCAAAAGAAAAGGTACCATGGATCCTCATTCCCTAAATGAATACTCATCAGGATAGGATATTGGGGCCTGTCAGAGATCAAGACATATCAGACAGCTGACCGAATAGAATTTATATTCTAGAAGGAAAGATGCATATTAAAAGGAATATTGCAAATGAACAAGATCATTACTATCGAACTACATTCTATGAAAGTTATAAGTTAGAAGATAAGATAAAATATAGCAAAAAGAGTTCATTTTAAGTAGAATAATGACATAATTCCTCTTGGAGGAGGTGGTACTGAGGTTTGAGTATTACAAATTGAGCAGATGAACAAAAAGTATATAAAATTGCCTTCCAAACAAATGAATCAGCATATGTGATGTCTCAAATGTAGGAAAGACCTTTTCATGAGAGAGGGAAAGAGAATAGATTTATGAGCATAAGATTCAGTGATATTCAGGGGAAATGATGTCAAATGAAGTTAGGGATAGGACAGAAGACAATAATGAAGATTCCCTAGGCCATAGTCAAGCATATGGGCATTTATCCTAGAAAAATTGAGAATCCAAGTGGATTTTCTAAATTGAAATTTATATAAATTATAACTCTGGCTGTTTTATGATCAACAGAAGTGAAAAGAATGAAAACAGATGAAAGTATAAGTGAACCATTCCAGGGGTCCATGTGAGAGGTTATGAGGGATTTCATACGACGGCCAAAGTGGGCCATGAGAAAAGTTAATGGACTTGAGGTGATTTCTGAGTCATGGTAAACAAGGAGATTGTGATAAATTAAATGCATGAGAAAAGGGAAAAATGAAAAACTAAGATAATGTGCAAGTTTTGAAAGATCAAGTTACTGTATGCATTATTATTTTATTGAATAGGGAAGACTGGCTGAAAAACGATGCTCTCTTGCTTCATTGGTCATAGTCAAGTTCAAGAATGTGGAAAGAATAACAGTGGTGACACTTACACAGTACTCACTACACATTGGACACTCTCCTTTACATGTTATGGCCCTTGGTTGTAGTCCTCAGACCTGCTCATCTTCAGAAAAACCTGCTCACTGACACCCATTTTTATCTCGCCACTTGAAGAAAGAGAAAATCAAAGTAAAGAGAATTGAAGTAATCCACTTTAGGTAAAGCAGCAAGTATCATGAAGGTCTAAATGTGGATAAGGCAATGGCCTAGATGAATCCCTAACTCTAGCTCCATTTCCATACTGGAAATATCAGATTGTGATATTTGACAGATCATTAAAAGATTTGATGTCAATGAAGAAAGAGAATATTAGTAGAAGAAATAAAAAGCCAATTTATTAGTTAAGCAATGTAAAGAAAGATGGAAACAAATGTGTAACAGTATAATTTCTGTGGTCAACTTAACATTCTATAATGTTGGAACAATTGAAAATCATAGGGAACTTCATATTTTCAGGGCTTTGAATGCTAGGCTAAGTAAATCTGTGTTCTGTAGATATTCCGGGATATTTGATAGTCTTTGTAGTGGGAAAAAAAAAGTGCCATCAGAAAGTGGTGCTTAGAGATGACAGATCAGGTAGCAGTAGGTAGCACAGTTATGAGTGGTTAATGAATACAAGTTTTGAGATCATTTAAAAAGCAAGCACAATACCAAATTTCCTCCCAGGGACAAAGAGTAAAAGAACAGAATAAACAAAACAGGGTGTTAACAAAGTGAGCAACACAAGTAGCCCATGCAATTATTTTAGTAAAATTGTTTCATATCCCTGGGGATTCTGTCCATCATAATGGTATTTCTCCTTCATGCCTCCCATGCATCCCTTCTCCTTCACTTTTTTTGGAAGATAGGTGATTTAAAAGTGGTATTTTGCCAAAGGAAACATTCTCAGAGTTTCAACAAGTAGGGCTTAGATGAGAAATTCAATCTAGCATAGATATTATATATGGTGTGTAGATATCTCGGCACATAGAGTTGAAGACATAGAATATGCACATCTAGCATTCTCAAACACTTCAAATCTATACATCAGCATCTAAATAGTCACTGATCATTTATTTTTCCCCATGAATAATCTTTACATGAAGTTTTCCTTAAAAATGTGAAAATAATGATACTTAAAATTGCTTTATATATTTTAGACTCTGTGTTCAGCAAGCCACACAACAACCATACTGAATAGTGACTAGGTTGTTTGTTCATCTAGCAAAATTGTTTTCTCCACACATCTGAATTTCTCTGTAGACCACAAGTTTCCCTGGGCTAGAAATCAAAAATTATACAATACTAAAATTGTTGAGAGCTAGGGACCAAGCCATATTTTCTGGTGTTAAATCCCAGCTTCCATCCTGTAAATAGGTCCATAAACTTGACAGATGACTTAACCAATCTGTGCTCACTTTCTTCAATGAATAATAGAAAACAAAATAGATAGAACAATGAGGATTAAAAATTGATAGATGAATTTTGCTTCGAACAGTATCTCTTATTTCATCAGTACTTGTTGTCTACCTTTGTATCCCTCATATGCAACTGGAGATCAGTTATTATTGATAGTTTGACAACGATATGCATCTATGTAGTTTATTTGAGGAATTCACTGCTAAGACCATTATTCAAGATCAATAAATGATGAGCATAGTATGGTAGAATTGATAACTATAGCTTGGGTTGCGGGTGGAAGGTGAAGTTGACAGAAAGACAGGAATCCTTGGCTTAAAAAGTATGTGCAAGGAAATAATGAAATAGTGTTTTATTTATGACATCACGGTACTTACACTCTAGGAATCCTAGTAAAATATCTAAACAGATACTGTGAGAATAATTAATTATAAGTAGGAAATAAATACTGTATTAGAGGAATAGGTCAATTAGTTACTAGTACCAAAAACGGCCCAAAAAAATCAACAAAATGTACAGTTGGAGGCTGTGAAACACAAATAAGAGCTTTTTAGACATTAGAGATTTGGAAAGATTTGGAGTAGAAGCAAAGACACACCAAGGGATGGTGACATCACTATGAGACCATGAGGCGTGAAAGAATAAATGGGCATCACACAAAACATGCTGTCAGGAGAGGGCTAGTTTCAGAAATACAAGGAAGGAGGGAACATTCTGTGAGGAGGTTTATAATTAAAGGAGCGTTTATAATGGAGGTGAATTTGTAAGTGGCACAGAAATGGGGTTGAGACATTTCAGAAACTGGGAAGCATAGATTATTATAAATTAATCAAGTGTGTGACAAGATGTGTATCTGCATGTGCGTACATGTGTGTACAGAGGGCAAGGGTGCACAAAGGTGCTGGCATGGAAAGCAACATCACACTGACTCAGCTTCAGATTCCAGACACATCTGTCTGAGACTCCAAGGACTGTGGGGAGCATCAAAGTTACTTCTTAAGCCTTAAAGAAATGAGAAGTCCATGGGCCATGAATTTGATTACAAATAAAGATAAAGTAATTTTTCAAAGTCCTCTGAATTAAAGGGTAGATGCAGGGTGGATATAAACTATAAATGATAAGTTGACAGATATAGTCTTAAGGATTATTTAAGATCATCTTCTCCAAAGGCCTAGGATATTAGTTAAAACAATGAGGACTACCTGGATCAGATCCATTACTTTGAAAATGTGTGGTCTTAGGTAAGTTCACTTAACTTACAATGTTTCCTTTCCCATATTTTTAACAAAAATAATGACAAAATAAGAAACTTTGCACTTAGAAATTTTTAAAAGAATTCTTCATAAATAGTGAATACAATTACCATAATAGTCATAAAACACACAAGTGCTACTGTTTATTTATCCATAACAAACTTCCAAAGGACACCTTGGTTATTCCCACGTTTGGGCAATTATGAATTAAACTTCTATTGAGATCCCATGTGCAAGCCTTTGTGTGAATGTATTTTCAACTCCCCTGGGTAAATACAAGGAGCATGTTTGTTGGATCATACGATGAGTATGATTCAGCTTTACAGCAATCTGCCTGTTTTCCAAAGTGGCTGTACCATTTTGTATTACTTTCAGCCCTGCATGGCAGTTTCCATTGTTCTGCATGCTCACCAGCATTTGGTATGGTCAGTATTTCAGAGGAGGTCTTATTAATAGATGTATGGTGGTAACACATTGTATTAATTTGCATTTATCTGATTCTATATGATGTAGAGCATCTCTTTTTATGCTTACATGCTGTCTGTACACTTTGGATAAGGTTTCTGCTAACACCTTTGGCTCACTTGGATGGCGTTGTTTGTTTTAATATCATTGAATTTTAAGATTTCTTTATTCATTTTAGATAATAATCCCTTTCAGACTGGTCTTTTGTAAGCATTTTATCTTAGTTTGTGGCTTGTATTCTCATTATCTTAACAACATCTCTTACAAAGCTTTTTTTTTATTTTAATAAAATTCAGATTCTCAATCATTTCTTTCTTTCAGGACTAAACCGTCAATTAAAACCAAGATCATTTAGATTTTAATCTACCTTATATCTTCTGAAAGTTTTGATTTACACTTAGGTATATGTTTTATTTTGAATTGATTTTTGTAAAACATATAAAATATTTCTTTAGACTATTCATTTAAAATTCACCTAATTATGTGTATGTATGCATATATCATAATGAATCCCACTATTATATATAATTAAAATGCAACAATAAAAATTTATTAAAATAAGCCCAAGAAATGAAGTCAATAATAAGAGATATATATTATTGTTAACAAGTAGGATTATAAATAAAATAAATTCTATTTTAATGGAGAGAAATACATTTTACATACATAAAAACACTACTCATATGAACAGATGAACATTATAGAACCTGGTAAAAACCAGATACATTATGCATTTTGTACCAAATGCATAAAATATAAAATATTTTATAACTAATATTTAAGGCATTATTAACCATAAAAATATCTTGTTAATGGTTGTTTATATTTCTTACATCTTCCAAAAAAGTAAGAGCTGATCACAAATCTATTATTTTATCATTTTTTATACTGAAATACAGTTAGAATCCATCTTCCTTCATAAAACTAGATTCTGCTCACTCTCTTTGCTATCCATAATGTAAATTTTACTTCCCCTGGTGTGCCATACTACATTTACAATGAAAACATTGTCTCATGCTTCATTTTCTGATAATTATCTGAGTATCTCCTCTTATATCATCTATTCATTAATTGGTGGTCATTATTTTCCTCTTACCACTTTTTCATCTATATAATATCACTTCTTCCCCTGAAGGTCTCTATATACTTTCCAGGATATTGTTTTTTGAACTCAGCTGACTTCTTAAGATTACCCCTAGTTTGCTTTTAAATGCATTTTCTTTTTTTTCAAATAGGACATTAAAATTCAAGATGTCTTGTAGCAACTCCTCCTGTAATTAAAAGACAGACGTGTGTCTGGATGTTTTAGTAGAGAGGGAAAAAAAAAATCAGGAAACAGCTGTAGTTCAGAAAGGAGCAAGCCTGCTCTGTCCATGGTGCTGAATGTGATTTTTCCCTAAGTATGGCAAAGCATTAATGGCTTCTACAAGAATCCAAATAGAATTTGATTTCTACAAACCACATGAGCCAGGCTGGAATGTATCACAGAAAACTGAAAGCATATAGATTAAAAGCAGAGCATGTGTCATAATATTAAAATATATGTGACAGTTTTATTCATTGTTTTTTCTCCATAATTGGAAATGTTTTTAAGTAATACAAACAGATACACTTGACTTCCATCATTTAAGCTAAATGTTTCTTCATGAGTATTCAATGTTCAAATTTTCTTCCATGAATTAAAATTGAACCAGAGTTCCTCAGCTTGTCAGACTAACTGGTCAAAATAAGAAATTGTATTTATTTCCAAGACATTTTTTTTGAGGACACAGTATGTACAATTTCTTATACCATATATTTTTTTGCACATGTTAAAATGTTATATACATTTAATAATAATTTTTAAATCAATCTCTTTTGTGGAGAAAGCATTTGGCAGCAATATTCTTAAACCTACATACAGCTACTTGGTCATTGATGAATAAAGGGATATGAAATTCTGAGTGTGGGACTAATAAGGCTCCGACTTGAGCACTGAAGCCCACTATGAAAGAGACTATTTTAAAACCTATGCTAGTACTTTCCCCAATGCTAGATAATCCTATCAGGATCTAGGGGCACAGAAAGACAGAATGGAGGGGAAGATTTAAATCCAATTGAATGCATGGAATTTGTCTGCAAAAGGGCAGATAAGGCATATGGATGCTCCAGTGAGATCAAATGGCTTAAGGAATGTTTGATGACTGTTGCTGCATTACCCATGGGCTCTTTCACTTTGAATTATTCCACTATGAAATACTCATCTTCTGGCGGCAGAGAGAGAATGACAGAGAGAAAAGAAACATCTTTGCCTTGTCTAAATTTTGTGGAGAGGCTGTCACACATAGAGTAGTCTTGTCTCCTCTCATTTGTGTTAACAGGCCCTAAATCACTCTTTCAATTCAGTGTCTCCCGCCATGGAGACCACAGCACTTGGTTCCTCTATGACTCCTTTGTCCCTGTGGCCTCCTGTGAAATGTTTCAGTAGATGTATTGTAATGATTTGCATAAATGTTCCCTCCCAAATATCCCACTAAATGTTAACTTCTGGACACATGCACACTCACTGTCTACGAAACTAACAAGAATTCAGGAGTAGCATTGCCAGTAACAGTCTCATTAAATCTGAATGTGCTAATTAACATCTACCAGTGTTAATATGTGGGAATTGACTTCTGAGAACCTTACAATTAACACCTTCAGCCAGGCAGGGGGTTGTGAGCAAGTATATTCTTTGGACTTTACAGCCTGACCTTTCTTGCATCTTATGGGCTCATTTTTATCAAGTGACTCTTCCCATTATTGAGGGTGAGTGCTTAAGTCATGTAACTTTATATCAGTATTCCAAATCACCTTTTTATTGAGTCTGGTTGACTTAATAAATACAAGAAGGAAAAGACAGGGCAGGATTTATCTTCCAGTGATTCTCAATGAGGGAGAGTTTTGGCAACATTGGCAGGGTTATTCCAGGTTATACTGAACCATCCATGCATTGCAGGGAATTTAGTATCACTGATTCCCTGGTGCTAACTTCTTATGGAACACACTGGAATAAAAATGAAAAAAAAACATGCCCACCTATTTCCATGTGCTTTTAGAAATTTGCTACCTTAAGTAGAGTTATTGATAATGCCCCATTGCAGTAATTTATTTTACTTACCTAATCAAATTTTATCTCTTATCATTAGGACTGAAGTGTCCTGGATTTAATTCTCAGGTTCTCTTGGTCAATGGGAGTCACATATAGTGGTTGGCAGTTTGGAAAGAAGGAATCAGTTGAAAACACTGCCTGGATAATTAGATAGGTGTGGTTTTAATTTTTTAATTTACTAGATGCATGTAATAGAATCTGTGCTACCTAGACTCAGGGTTATTTTTCTCTTTAGTTTATCTTATGTCTGTGAGGGAAATACCATAGAATTCCAAAAACTACTACAAATAAAGATATGTTCATGGCTTAATGAATTGTTGGAGTGCATGCTAGAAGAATATTATTTAAAGTCAGGAATAGGTGGGGCTTTTATTTGTTTGTTTTGTTTCCTTTATTGTTTCAAAGTTAAATCACACAAGTTGATGAATGCCTCCTGTATGCTGTTTGTTCAAGCCAGTTGCCATCAGAAGTCACTTTTAGAAAAAGAAGCACTTCATAATGGATCTGAAAGGAGCTTATGCTATCAAGTTCTTAAAAGACAGTTGTGCAGCCCTAGGCATGATTGGCACAACTAGTGGGTGATCTCTAGAGATCCCCCAAGGATTCAATATTCAAGGAATAAATGGGCAATGGAGAATGAAGTGAGTTGAAACAGTGTCTGGTTGACTTAATAAATACTAGAAGAAAAGACAGGGCAGTATTTAACTTCCAAAAAGAATCCTGTGTATACACATACATGCATGTATTGGTGCATTTACACACACACACACACACACACACACACACACACACACATATGCACAATTCATTCTCTCCTTTGCTTTAAATTTATCAAGCTTTCTTGGAGTTTATTCTGACAGTGAGTTGACCTACCTTGACTTCAAGTGTAGTTAAAGAAAACCCTACCTTATCCAGAGCATAATTTGTCTCTATGTCTGTTTCTGTAAGAGGCCACATCTCTAGGGTTTGACAGTCACCTAAAGAGAGAGAAGACAGCCTCAGGGTTCTCAGGCTGAAATTGCTTTCACTTAGAACTATTTATCAATGTGCTTACTCCACTTTCTCAGCTTTTTTCCTTCTGTGGCTTACTTTTGCAAAGCAAATACCTTCAAGCTACCCCTGGAAAATATGAATGTCCAAATTTGATGCACTCATATGCTAACCTGAGGCCTTGTGTCATTTAATTAGTATGTAATTGGAACAACCAATATTTGTTGAACAACTATTTGGTACTAAATACATAAGAGCCACAATCTAATTTAATTATCATAATAAACCCATGAGGTAAGTGTTAGTATAATTTTTATTTTCCAGTGGAAGGAATTAAGATACACAGAAGGCACTAATGATGATAAAAATTCAGTCATAATTAAAGGTAGAAACAGAGTTCATTGAGTTTTTCCTGGTGAGTTGTAACTTTCTTCTCTCATTCCTATGATGCTCATGGATTTCCACATTACATGCAGAATCATACTCAAGTATCAAAGCAAAGTGTCTTTTAATAAACATTTCTTGCTCATTCTTGGCCATTTTATGAAATTAAAATAAGTTCTTATTTCTAATGGTTCTAAGTCACTTACATCCAATCTTTTTATTTATAAGGAATTATAAATACAGCCACTGAGTTTATCTGTAACTCATAATCTTCAGCTAAGGAATCCTGAGACCAGCAGTCTTGGCTCAACTCTCTCACCACATGCCAGTCAATTTACTAAAGTGGTATTTTGAAAACTGTGGATTCCAGTCATTCTTCCTTCTTATCCTCAACATTTACAGTGTTGTAATGTTATGTACAGTTTGTCTGGCAAGGATATGGAGATGGCAGGGAGCTCTCCTGGGAATGAATGATGGAATTCACAACTCTGGACGGCCCAGGGTAAGATTAATATTTAACAAAATATAAATATTAATAATGGAAATTCAAATACTATTGTCTCTTTAGAAGATACAATTTTTTTAGTAATTAGAAATTTATAGAAAACTTCTTAAATCTTATCTTTTCATTAAATATCCTATTTTTATCTGGGTGAGTCCAATCTAATCACATGGGTCCTTAAAAGTTGAGAATATTTCCTGACCAGTAGGAAGGGGGTGTGACTATGGAGGAGCCATCAGAGAGAAGCAGCACTGCTGGCTTTACAGAGGGAAGAAGGGAGCCAGGAATCAAGGAATAGAGGTGACTTATAGGAGCTGGGAAAATAAGGAAGCAGGTGACCCCTAGGCCATTTGGAAAAAATACAGCCATATATATATATATACTGAGTTGTAACTTTCTTCTCTCATTCCTATGATGCTCATGGATTTCCACATTACATGCAGAACCATACTCAAGTATCAAAACACAGTATATACATACCTATATATATATATATATTTTTTTTTTTTAAAGAGAGAGAGAGAATTTTAATATTTATTTTTTAGTTTTCAGCGGACACAACATCTTTGTTTGTATGTGGTGCTGAGGATCGAACCTGGGCTGCACGCATGCCAGGCAAGCACGCTACTGCTTGATCCACATCCCCAGCCCCAAGATACCTATATTTTAACCCAGTAAGAATTCGTTCTGCCTGAAGACCTCCCAAACTACAGAAGAGCACACTGTGTTAATTTATACTATAAAGATTGTGTGTGTGTGTGTGTGTGTGTGTGTGTGTGTGTGTGTTTAGTAGAAATTAGAGAAGTCTAATATGCATGACTGGTTAGACATCTAGACTATCGATGATATATGGTAGAGTCCCTCATCTGGCCCTCCAAGGATGTATCTATCTTTACTATTTGACGGGTGCTACCTAAATGACTGGGTCCACCCCAGTTTCTGAGCAAAGCAAGTGAGTAATGATCTCATAGCCATGGCTTGATGGTGGTAAGGTTATGGTTGTAGGCTTAAATTCAAGTACTGGTCTCTCCAAACCATAGACATTCCCACATTGTCCAAGTTTGCTGCAGTCTATAAGATTCTACTTCTTGATTCTGAAAGACCCTCCGAGTCCCTGTCCAAGGAAGAACGCACGAGACACTGGCTGCAAAAAAACATGAGGCAATTTATTGATACACAGGCGCCTGCGGGTGCTCAGCAAAACCTCAGCCGGAGCTTTGGTGAACTGGCACACCGGGCTTTGGGGTACAGGTCTTTTATAGGATAAAGGGGTAGGTTTCGCACGAGCGCGGGAAGTAACAGGTTTCTTATTGGTTATTTTGAACCCAACATATAGATTACTTAAAGGGCAAAGTTGTTTTTCACTTTGTTATCAGTTCCTATTTGCCTAAGAATGCCCTGGGACCTGTTTTTTTTTTTTTTTTTTTTTGTTCTTTCCCAACCATCCTGTTCTTTCACAACTGGCTACCCTTAACTGATTATCAGATAAACATCTCCGGTGTTTGTGTGGGTCTGCAACACGCTCTAATGGTTTTGCAATTGGGCTTCGGGGTTGCTGGGCTAGGGTCTTTCAATTCATTGAATTAATTTAACAAATATTTATTTTATATCTACTATGTACCATTGTCATGCTGATTCCAGAGAACCAGTAGTGAATAGTATAAAAAATCTACTCACATGAGGTTTATGCTTTAGAATATTGGGCATGCTTTCACATCATGAATCAACTCTTCTTCATCACATTTTTTTTTTTTTATATTTTTAAAATAAAACAGACATAGTCATTATTTTCTCTACTTTCAGTGTTATTTTTATGCTTCAATAGCAGAATGGAACAGTAACATCACAGATTATATAGCCCACAAAGTCTGGGGTATGTATCAACTAGCCCTATCCATAAAAAGTTTGCCAGTCCTTGGTCTAGAGAGAAGACTAAAAGTGCAAAACATACAAAGAATTTTATAAACAAGTACAGGGTGCTTGGACACATCCTAGAATGTGGGAATGACTTCTAACTTGGTCTGACATAACCAATGCTTGAGTTACAGGTCAGTTCCCTGGATTGGTATTCACTGCTTTCATTTTGCTAGATCCTAGTTCACATCCACAAAATGAAAACAGGCAAACAAGGACACAAACCAAAAAGACTTATCTAGACTTTAAGTCCTGGTTAACTTCCAAGCTGTTGATGGTGAAAAAACAGCCTCTATCTCAGAGCAAAGCCTGTCCAAGGAAGGGACATGACCTTTGTCCTTGGAAAAACCCACAGAGCACTCCTAGGCACATTCCCACCCTGCTAAGTTGTTTATCTACAGGAGAGATCTGCTGCGCCAGGTGTCCCTGACTCAGTCAGGCTAGATGGTGACCCATAGCAGCCCCCTAGCAGCCATCAATCAGCATGAGACAGGGAAATATCTGGGATGCCAGATGACCCTCCCAGTAGTTTATGGTGTTGGGAAACCATGTAGTTCAGCACGTACACCCCTCTTGGCTTAAACCAATCAGTTCAAACGAATACCCCCTTTGTACTGACCAATCACCCCTAGACAACTTGTTCCCGCCAGTGAATGTGCTAATCATGTTTTAGAGTTGTTATTTGATTTTCCCGCGGTGTGTGATGATTTGCTAAAAGAGGCTATGATGTATGTGAAGTCCCTGCCCTCTCCAAAGAATGAATAAAAATGCTGCAAACCCTGGGTTCGGGGCCTCTCAGTGTCACCAGTTGCTGTGTGTGTGTGTGTGGAGGACCGAGCTAGCTCACAATAAACACCTCTTTGCTGCTTACATCGATCTTGGGTCTCTGGTGGTCTTTAGGGGTCCTGAATTCGAGCATAACAATGGCAATAAAGCATGATTTCAATTTGTATTTCTAAAATGATCATAGATCAATACTTGAATGAGCCCCACCAGGTCCAGCTCAGAATAGCAAAATTGACTAGCTAACTCTAGACCTATAAACAAAAATTAATGTTTATTTTTAAACTTTTTTTTTGTACTAAGTACTAAATAAATGGAAGCACCTGCCTTCCCCACCATTGCCACCTGTGTAATATAAATACCAGCAGGTGTCAATTGAGAGTGTTCTTATTATTACATTGGTTGGGGAGATGTTTTATCTTTCCTAGGTTTTGAGATGAAAGCATGCTAAACACAAGCATGCATGTGCACACACACACACACACACACACAATTAAATGAACATGGGTCCTTCTGTGTTCATTCTTAAATAAACACCTGTCTTTTGTAGTCTAAGGGGCTCTCAACAAAGTCACTTCTCTGTCCCTTTTTCTTCTGTCCTCAGGTGCCCACCATAGCTCCCTCACCCTCCTTTGCTCAGCAGAGCTGAGCTATCTACATTGTGTCAGGGTCAGTGCAGACTGGCTGCTGAAGTAGGTCTGGAGATGGTTTCCAAAGAGACGTGTTATTAAAGAAACAATGCCTTTGTGTCCGCAGCAGGGCTAAGTGCTGTTTATTTCCAGATGCTCTCCTGGAACACAGGGGAGGGAGTGCAGCTGCACGTCATTCACAGAGTGGCTGAAACAGGATGGGGGGCCGTGCTTAGAGGAAATGACCAAGCTCATTGAGGACTGGGGACATGATGCAATTTTCTGTCCCTAAAAGAAAAGAAATGAGTTTCCTTCTTCATGGGTCTGCACCTGCTCCAAACTTCAACACTCTTGTTTATATGAAGGACACCATTCATTTCCCCTTTACCTGATCATCTAAGCTTTAAGAATTTTATTTTTTAACTTCATCATATAAATGTCTTCCTTGCTTCATCTTCTCACCTTCATATTGACTAAAATACTAGTGGCAAATGGCACAGAACACAGGCTCTGGAGAAAGCTGCTTCAGCTAGAATTCTGTTTTGAAAATGTAGCCTCCATTTGTCCTTGGAAAATTCTCTTCTTCAAGATTTCTTTCATTACAGTAGTAGATAATTAAAAATAGTAATTCTATTATAGGTGTGTTTTGTAAACTAAATAACCCAGAATTGAGTTTATCTTAGTGCAAACACTCAGAGAATATTTATTCTTATTCTATCATCTTCATGATATTATTACGATTATATATTCCTATTGTTATTGTTATTACTATCCTGGCTGAGTTCTGGGATTTGTTAGACTAAATACCTCGCATCTGTTGTGTTGGTCTATTCTGAGTCCACTGTCCCAGTACTCATCATGCAAATTACTTCTTTGTCCTCCCAACTGGCCTTATCATTTTCTCTCTCTTCCATCTGATCTTTTCTTACCAGCCCATTATTTCTTCTAGGATAACTCTCACTCCTCATAAGATTGTGTATCCATAAGGTGCCACAAACAGTGTCTTAAACAACAAAATCTGATTTCTGCCAGTTCTGCAGCTCTCCAGGTATGAGGAGGGTCATGCTCCCTTTGACATCTGTAGAAAAATACCCCCTTGGCTCTTTCTATCTCCTGGGAGATTGCTAGCAATCTTTGACTTGAAGCTACATCACTCAATCCTCTATCATTACATGGTGCTCTTGCAATGCCTTTCTCTTCACATGACCATCTTCTTAGAAGGACACTAAACAAAATAGAAGAGGGGTCCACCCTAGCAGTATAAACTAATTACTTCTGCAGTAATCCTATTTCCAAATAGGGTGGATTAATACACTGATTGGGATAAGGCTCTCATAACCCAATCATTTTATCTCTAAACTTTCTTGCCTTGTCTCATACAGAACTTTTGAAGGACATCGCATATATCAATCATAACACCATAATAAGGGATATTAAGAATGGTGAGAACATTTTTTTAAAATTTTAGTATGGATAGGAGTATGAGTGAGATATTTTTTCCACAAATGTTTTTGTCACTTTTTTATAGTATAAATAGGTAAAAATATCTTTCTCTTTTCCCAATTTTCTACAATGTACTTCTGGTATTATGTGTCAGGAAATTAGAGGGAAAAGCAAAATGTGTGGACCAATATCTCAGCTTCACTACTCACTGCTTATTTGAAAAGTTCTACCTTCTTTAGTCTCAGTTTCACCACCTGTAAAGTGATGATTAATACAATTGATCTAGGCCACACACAAAAGCCTGTTTTTCTTAACTTAAATAGTGTGTATTCTATGTTTACAGACTAAACTTCTAAGGCTATTCTTTATGTCCTCAATGAATATATCTACTTCCATTTTTATACATATGAAAAAATCATTCTATCACCCCCTTATTGTCATAGTAACACTCTTTTCCCATTTTGAGAATGTCATTGGGATAAATACAGTGAATTCTGATGGGTTAGACTGGGCTTCTGTGGTAGGGAGACAATATAGAACAATTAAGACTATGATAAATGAGATTAAGTATCTTTCACTAAAAGATAAAGTGATTGCTCATCTCTAGTTCATAATTGCTAAGCTAGGATGTATGATCAGAGGTGCTGAATCTTCCTATTCCTTAGGAGAAACTGAAAAAAGAATATAAACTGCAAAAATATTTTAGTAACTCAAATCATAATACAAAGGAAACTATCTAAGTCTTGGCAAATGCATACTTGGGATAAATCCAGTCTTTGGATCATGAATGGGCAATCTTGGACTAGACGGACGAGATATAAAGGCTTTTAGTTCTGAGACTGATTAGAATTGAATTAGCCATTATGTCCTCAATATCTAGAAGGGAATGTAAATTGAACAAACTTTGTTATTGTTACCCAGCATCCATTCACTCTCTTTTTGTAAGAATCTCGGATTTTATCAGAAGGGGAAATCTTTTCTCCTCTTTCCATCTATAAGGTCTGCTGGAACTAAGTGTCTCCATCTCTTTAAGGATGGCTTAAGGAAATCAAGTGCTGTGTCCCCTGGCAAGATATTACATGACTCAACTCACACCAATCAAAGGCATAAACTAAATGCTGAGACTTTTTTTTTTTTTTTAAGCTATAAGGAAAACAGGCTCAGCCTTTTTCTCTCTCCTATAGGAACTAAGAAAGATGTATTGGAAGCACTACTTAAATCATAGGACTACAAAAACTCTAAGACAATAGAATCACAACAGAAGATACAGAAACAAAAGATTAGGAGGGAAATAATGGGATCTTATCCTAATTTTGTGCCCTGATAGCAAGTATAGTCTAAAACTACTAACCCTGGACTATCACAAGATCCATTAAATATTTTTAACCCTAATTAATTTGCATCTGGCCTTCTGTTAATGACAAACAAAAATACAAACTAACATATGGTAGAAATTGGGGTAAAGTGGGCTAACCTCCATAGTCATTCTGAATTTTCTCATTGCTTAAACACACACACACACACACACACACACACACACACACATACATGCACACACACACACCACACCACACCGCAATAATATGCATGTGCACCCTCTAAAATGCTGGATGTCTTTCCTAAAGCAAGGCTAGGCATAATGTCACCGTGTCCCAACACCATTTCCAGATGTTACTTTTTTTGCATTAACATCATCAGCACCTTCTCCTTTTACAGTGGAAAAAGCAATGTTATTTTTCTTTCATCCCTGTTGCCATATTCCCCTGCGGAACCATTTCAATTTAGTGAAGTAGAGAGGGACCGGGCCGCTTGCATCTACCGTTATGAATGTGGTGCTTGAAATGCCAGAGTCAATGACATGAGACGCAGGGCTTCATTACTCCTGGGCTCACCCAGACTCAGGCTTCCCAGGACCCAGAGATAGCTTGCTGCCAGGAAGATATATTTGAATTTTAATGTGTCAAGTCTCTCTTCCAGTACTTTCTATGTCGGAGGCTACAAATAGCTTTTAGAAATCTTTTGAACATCCTGGTGACTCAGCTCTTTACCTTCTATGACTGCCTGACACTAAATTGAAAAATATATGTGTATGTGTGTGTGTGTGTGTGTGTGTGTGTGTGTGTGTGTATCTCCAAGCTGTTAGAGTAAGTGAAGGAATGTGTTATCTAGTGAAGAGCATGAATCTACAAACAAAACATCCAACACCTATGGACCATGCAAAGAGACTGTTCACCCTTTAGATGAAACAACATGGAGAAGGGATGAGCCCAGATTTGGACTCTGAAGGCCGGGTTTGAAGTTCAGCTCTACCTTTTCCTAAATCAATAGATCAGATGATACTACAGAGCCTTTTTCTAACTTCAGTGTTCTCATGAAATGGAAATGGTTATGCTAGCTCTGTATTTTGTTCAATTGGGAGTTGGTACTAATTAACTCATTTTGCAATGTAGAATTAGGACTAAGAGAGGGGAGAATTTACTCACTTCTTCAATAAATATTTAAAATATCCTGTAGCAGTTGAAAAAACAAAACAAATCAACAATATCAGCATCCAAAGTCAGAATGCCTAGAATCAAATTCTTGCACCAGCCTTTAATAACTTTATGATCAAGGGTTTAATTTGTTCAGCTTCCCTCTCCTTGTCTGTATGAGGACATACCTTACAGGGTTATAGTGAGGATTTTATGAGATTAGAACTGTAACATTTCTCAGGACAGTATAATCACCTGTAAGCATCTGGAAAGGGCTAGCTGTGCTTGCTATTAGCAATACTGCCTTCTGCAGTATCTGTGGACACAGTGCTAGACACAAGACAATAGGACACAGCAGCTTTGAGATGACATTTTGAACTTGTTTGGGACCAGCTGAGTTTCCCTTCTAGCTCCAAGAATTTGGGCAGATCACATTATCTCGCTTAATCTTGGTTTTCTCACATCTAAAATTGGACTGTTAATAGCACACAACTTGTATGGAAGATACAAAGATTATAAAAGAATTGTTGCATGTAAATCACCTAAGGGAATCTAATATATATAAAAAGATCACTCAGTTTTTCTCCTCACCATTATCATTATTAAAAACAATGTCCTTTACAAGATAATATAAGAAATCAGAGGCATAAATGTTCATATCACTATATGAAAAGCTGTTGATCAGTTCAACCTCCAATTCGTGTCTGATTCCAAAATCCACATTCTTGCCATTACACCATATTGTCTCTCTTTTTAAGAAGATGCACATCAGAGCAAAGCCAAAGGCAATTTTAGATTTCTTTTACTGTCATTTCAAACATATCATTGCAGCGTGTCATATCACTTTTGAAATGTGTATATATATATATATATATATATATATATATATATATATTTTTTTTTTTTTAAGAAACAAAAAATAGCTATGATAACCACCAACTGCTTGCAAAGTAAATTGTGCTAACCCCTCTGCTCCCCATTTGCAAACATATTTGGATTACATCTGGAACAAAATCATTAGTGGCAGGAAGACAGATGTTCTTCAAAGTTCGGGTGTGCGTGCAGACATCGAATATTGATGTAGATGTTATTTACTCATTTGATTCTTTACTCTTTTCCAAAAAGATGGATGTTGAGCTTTTTCAAGATTTATTTCTTCTTTCTTTGGTTCCCAAGGTGACAAATCAAAGTTCACCCCAGGAACTTGCAAAGTATATCATGGTGGGAGAAATCCGTCAGACGTGGAATAATATTAATAACTGGCATTGTGCAGTTGTCAATCAGCATAGAGTCTTTTCTCAGAAATAATTTAAGAATCTTCCTCAAACCAAAGCAGTATGTATATAGCAATGGAAAAATAATGCATGTTGCTATAGATGGACTGACAAAGCAAATTTTTCTTTAGATTTCAATTTTAAATTTAATTCCTTAAAGTAAAACAAAAATGTTACCAGGCTTATTTTGAAGGCATATACTTAAGAGAGAATATATGCATTATGATCATCTTTCAATAGAGAAAGCTCATTAAGATGATACAAAGAAAGAGGAAATTTGATAAAGATAGAAGAATATGAGGCAATGACCTTGAGCTATACCTATTTAGACTGCTATCAAATCCTCACACCTATTTAATGAGAGGTATTGGAATTTGTTTCCCCCTGAGAGAGTGAACTACAGAAAGTCATATGTATATATAAAAGATAAATTATTATTTTTACTGTACATCAATAAA
The DNA here is from genome assembly GCF_048772815.1 of Callospermophilus lateralis. Classification (NCBI taxonomy): domain Eukaryota; kingdom Metazoa; phylum Chordata; class Mammalia; order Rodentia; family Sciuridae; genus Callospermophilus; species Callospermophilus lateralis. The sequence continues at coordinate 15,574,778 of NC_135306.1, forward strand.
ATATATTAATACATAGTATTATGTCAAATTGCTAATGCACACTAAAACATTATTAATTATTAATTATATGATAGTTATTAATTAACAAATATATTAATACATCATTAATATACATTATTTTTAGCAAATATATTATTTTCAATAGAAACATTGTAGTTATATTGCTAGGTCAAGCCCATTTTCAGAATGCCTTATGAACATCTTTGTGGACACTAATCAATCAATGTGACCTCCCTGGCTCTTCAATTTCTATAAAGAAGAACTGATTCAAGTTCAAATAATCAAATGTTTTGAAGCAAATGGAATATTTCCCTACAAAATTCACTGTTTGAAATCATGCCCCTGGATGTGATGGTATTAGAAGGTGGGATCCTTGGGAAAACATTGGATCCTGAGCGTGAAGCTCTCATGAACATGGTGAGAGTCCTTGTTAAAGAGACCCTGGGAGTTTTCTTGCTGTCCTGCTATATGAGAGTGAGGGAGATGTAGAAGGGTGTAGGCAGTCAAAGCAAGATGGTAAGTCAAGTATTCTGGGTCAGAACCAGACTTAAGGAAAATGGAGAGGATCTTCCCATGAGGTCAACTTTCCTGCTGATAAAAATGCTCCTGGACAAAAACCAGGGACCCAATCACACAGACACTTCCAAACTCATACTCGTAAGTGGGAGGGATCCAATAGAAAAACTAAAATAGACCTGTGGACACAGGGGACACCAATTAACAATAGTGAGATGAACATGGACAGGGAAGGAGATAATGAAAGGAGGAAACTCTAGGCGCCATAACAAGAACAAGCCAAAACCTTGCCACCAAACTTGTGCCTCCGGGACCCTTCTCTTTGGAGAAGCCTGTTACTGCCACTTTTGCAATAAACCTGCTGTTTACTTGCTATCTCTGTATGCTGTTCTTCAATTCTTTGCTGAGCAGAGACAATGAACCCAACACCCCTACACAGTAACAAAAGCACAGTAAGATGGCCATTAGGGAATCAGAAAGAGGGCCCTCACCGACACCAAATCTACCAGCAGTTCATATTGGAATCGTCAGTCTCCAGAACTGTGAGAATTCAATGTTCCTTGCTGATTAAGTCACCTTGTCTATGGTATTCTGTTATAGCAGCCCAAACTAAGACAAAAGCCAAGCCATGTATTTGTATTTATTTTTCCATTATACATTACATATAACCTTTGCACAGTTTCTCATGCTGTCACTCAGTTGGGGCTTGCTTTCCACTCATATCTGCATGCCTAATGTATCCCAGTCTTAAAAATGCAGCTTAAACTTCATCCCAGAGACAAAGCTTTCTCTACATATCTCATTTGAATTAGAACTTCCTTCATCTTTGCTCCCACAGCACTTGGTCTATTCCTATAATTTAAGATTTAGGGAATTGTATATGGATCTTTGGACACATGCTTATCTTTTATAGTCCTCTGTAACTTTCTAAAGAAAAAAGGCCATGATTTATTCATCTTAGTCAATGTGCACATATCACTTAGTAGATATTAACAAAAAGCCATATCAAGACAAAAAAAATTACACATGTTTTTGAATTTTGTCCTTTTATTCATGTTGTCTCTGACATCATCTACCCCAGTGCCTAATACATAACAGGAGCTAAATAAATCTTAGGGGAACATTCATATTTAAATGTTAAACAAGAGAATTTCCTTTGTTTCCCAAACCTTACTATTAAAAATGTTTTTGTTTTTTTTCCAGTTCATAAAATGAGCCTTTTGAGATTTTGTTTATTTGTCTTTGACCTTCTCACATCTAGGTCCAAGGGTTCTTTTGTTCCCCAGAAACATTTGTTGTGGTGGGGACAAAATAATGCCCTGAGGTGGCTAATTGTGTAATAAATGGAAGAACCTGGTTATTTTCAACCCCACCCTAGTGCCAAATGTTTTCTTTTGTAGCACATTGCACTCAAAACACAAAATAATTGTATTAACAGAGGACTTTGTGGGGGACAGAATGATTTTTTTATTTAAAGAAATGTTAATTTGCTATTAAATCTCTTGTTGAAAGACTATAATAGCTTAATGAACGCATTAAACATGTGCAAATTAGTTTTTTTAAAACGCATTACTTAGTTTCAGATTGAAAGGGGGTGATACATCATAGTCATCTCCGTGGGAATTAATGAGGCATTAGGCCATCTCCTGTCATGGAGGCCAGACTTATGAACGATTTGCTGAATTGCACATGCAAACCTTGTCCTGTTCCCTCTTTCCACCCACCACATACATCTTCTCTGGACCTCTTGCTTCTGCAGCCTGAGCTTTGGTACTTGAAATACAAATGTCAGCTCACCATCAGTTTGGAAGTGAAAAGTAGTCTATTGCAAGTGACAAATGTTGTTTACCATTACTAGAAAAGAGGGTGGAACAATGAGTGCATATATTAACATCACAGGGGATGGGTTTGGTAGTCATTCAATTGCCATCCTGCCCTGTGAAGACACATAACCTCTCTCCTTTTTCCTCAATCACCCACTCACTTTCAGACATCTACATTAAAATAAAGAGCCCAAGGCAAGGCAAGCTATCTTAACTATAATAAGTGGCAAGGTGTTCTCAACTCAACAGCTTTTGTCACCAGCTCTCAATCTCTCCTCATCACAAGCACAGCTTTCTCTGCCTGCATCTTTTGATATATTCACCTTACTCTGCAGCTCCCAAATCAGCAGTTGCAAACCTCCATGAAGAAGAAGCAGCATTTAAAATCCATCCATTTAATTTTATGACATAAACTATCTCTTACCTGCATTTATTTTTATAATTAGCAGGTATGACATTTAATTCTGTTTCAAGAATCTTTGATAAATTTTCACTGTGTCTTGAGATAATTGAAGATGTCATGGCTTATTCAAAAATAAGAGATGGAAATCACCAGTATAGACATTAGATTAAGCATAGAAATAACATCTGTGCAGGACATGGAAGCATTATAACAATGTTAACAAGTATCTCTTTTACAGTAAAGTAATGTTTTACACTGGTTAGCTTCTTAAAGGGAATTTGTGTGTGTGTGTGTGTGTGTGTGTGTGTGTGCACGCGTGCACACTAGCATGGGTGCGGGTGTGTGTCTGTATTGCCCACCCCACAGAACATCATTTTTTCCTACCAATTTGGCTATGATAAAAAGACTTCAGGCACAAATCCATGCCTTTCACTAACCATGGAATTTGCTGATTCTCTTCCATGCCTATTTTCAACTCATGATTCACACTGAATGCTAGTTGGGTCCTCTTTCATGACATAACTTCCATTCCAGTGAAGTTTGGATGATTCACCTTCGGATTTGGAGTACATTCATTCTATGTGGTTATACTCGTTCTTAAAAGAAGATGTGGGATAAGTATATCCGTGATCATTATCAATCACAAATTAACATTAAGCTGAATAATCTCACACTCTCCATCCAAATGATGGGTGTCTTTGTTTCTCTTTGGATAGACATATACTGTATTAGTTAACATCTCTTTGTGTTAAGCAGAAGAAGCTGATTACCTACATTATTAGATTAAAAAATAAATAATTTTAGAATAAAAATGAGGTAGTTTACAGCATGGAAAACAGATATGTCAACCTTATACCTTAAGAATTTGGAGTCAGGGAAGACCCAAAGACCTCAGTGACTGTAGCCCTTGGATTTTCTTTCAGGGCAATGGCTACATTTCTGAGATGGATAGAAATGGGATCTTGATTATGTGACTTGCGAATCCCAGGACTTGCATTTATACCTCCATCAAGAAACTTTGGCTAGGGAAAGAAGGTCTCTCAGCAGGAATGAAGAGTCTAGGACCTATGGCTTTTTACTGATGGTCTTGCAAGATACAAGAGAAGTTTAGACCTGCACCCCATTTGGAAACATTTTGAGAATGAATTTTTTCCACCAACAGCTTACCTCACCTCCTTCTCTGGCATCATGGATGTACTTTCTTCACCACCATATTTAATACACCAGAATAGTAGTGCCCAGTGGAAGAAATGTATTCCTGAAATCAGGAAACAAGTATTCACTGACCTTGGAAAATTCTATTTCTACTGTATTTTATTCCTCCATTCCCAATTAATACAAAAAAAAAAAAAGAAGAAGAAGAAGAAGAAGTACTGACATGTATTAGATAGGTATCAAGGCACTAAGGGACGTCTTACATCTATGAGACTTTGAAGATCAACTGATGATCCTTTTATTTTATTTGTTTATTTTTAGGTGGTGCCAGGGATCAAACCCAGTATGTCAGGCATGCTAGTCAAGCGCTCTACCACTGAGCCACAACCCCAGTCCCTGATGTTCCTTTTAGAGTGATCTTTTACAAAAGAAGCTGGAGGTAATTAGAAAACACCTTTAACTGATATTTAACTGAATAATAAATATTTCTGATTGGATGATAATAAAGCTAATGTCTAAATATTGTTTCCTTAAATTTTATTGATATATTTTTGTTTGCTCTTCTTACAAAAAAATCGAAATGTACTCAATATAAAAACTTTATAAAACCAAAATGCACAAAATTAAAAAAAAATTTACTCCTGACTTACTTTGTTAACATATTAACACTGCCCTTATATTATTTCTACTTTCTGCATTGTCTTATAAATTTTATTTTTTTAAATTCCACTGTATGTTGAAGAACCCATAAATGAAAAAAGCTTTTCTAAAAATGTTTATTACTGCTATTTCTATTATACAATAATACTCTCATTTTATATATTCATCATAAATTCATTTGAATATGCAAAGCAGTTAAAAGAAAATCACCAAAAATCCACTCAGTGATAACAATATGGGATTTATTGCTTCAGGTTTATGTTTAAATAATTCTAATGTTGGCAGACCATTCTACTATATGTATATATTTTAGTCTAGTTAATAATTCCCTTTAGTTATACATTAGGCTTAATTTTGGTTTTCTTTTCAAGAGCACCACAACAGTGCAATTAAGTGCTTTTAGTATTTTCTTTTCCAATGAATTTTCCAGTTAAAAAAAAATGAAATTCTGGGGCTGAGGTTATAACTCAGCGGTAGAACACTTGCCTCACATATGTGAGGCACTGGGTTTGATCCTCAGCACCACATAAAAATAAATAAAATAAATAAAGATATTGTGTCCATCTTTAAAAAAATTAAAAATGAAATTCTTTGTTAAGCACGGGTGTATTTCTAAGCTGCCTTTGGGTATTTATTCTCATATTTTTTCCAAACTTCCCATGTGTATTATCACATGGAACCCTTTCCATTGTACTATGAGGGAGACAAGCAAGATAAGTGGGAAAGCTGAGACTCAGAGATTTCTGCTCAGAACACACAACGCAGGAGCCCCACAGCCTAGCACCCATTCTTTTCAATCATGTTTAAACACAGATGTACTGCCAGCAGAGCAAGTGCACAGTTCATCATCTTCCTATTCTGTAGCCAGTGTTCGGTTAAATATTTTAGAAATGTGGTCATATAATCCTCCCAGTAAACTTGTGTCATTGGCTTTATTGTCTCCTTTACAGATTATAGAGTAGAGGATTAGAGAGGTTAAGTAACTCCTTCAAAGACACAGAGATAAGAAATGGAGGTAGGGTTCCAACTTTAATTGTGAAATTTATGCTTTCTCCCTGTGCTCAGGTCACTAATAACAAAACTTGATTCCATTTGGTTATAGGCAATGTGTGAAAGAGCCTTGCTGCCTCTAAGGGAGAGAGGGAGAGAGGGAGGGAGGGAGGGAGGGAGGGAGAGAGAGAGAGAGAGAGAGAGAGAGAGAGAGAGAGAGAATAAAAGCAAAGTCAGGGGACAAGTTTTAAAGACAGGTGCAGAATCAACAAAACTTAAACAGGAAAATTTTAAGCCCAGAAGTTCTTCCCACTGTTGGCACAAGAGATCAAGAGAAAAGGAGAGAGAGAGAGAGAGCTGGGGAGCAAAAAATAGGAGACCTAGGAAGTGCTGTGCCAAGAATTGTTTAAAAAGTTGTAAAGGGAGAAATGGTGATTATAATACTTACCAATCTCCTTGGTGTAAATATTCCCCAAAGGCAGGTTTCAATCTACCATCCATCCCAACACCAGGAAAGGTGATTGTGTACACACGTATAGGATTAGATTTTCATGGATGCAATTCTATTGGGTCTTAGAGGTGCAATTCTTAGAATATAATATTTGTTCCAATGAAATATTAAACGTCTTGAACCTTTATATTATGCTTTATATCAGGAGGTGTGCTAAGCATTAGGGGAAATAAGTAAAAACCAGACATGGCTTAGACTTCACCTGAGGAGAGGGAAAAAATAAAATAAAAAAACTCTCAGGCTACTAGTGAGAAAGACATGTAAACAACTTAACATGATGTATGGGTAATAATAGAAGCGTATCCTAGGAACTGTGGTGATATATTAGCATATTAAAGTGATCAGCTCCACTCCAGAAGGCCATCTGACTCTTGTGCATTTTGGTCTATAAATTTGCCCCATGTTGACATTATACAATCTACAGCAATCAAGAAAAATACTGTAAATAACCTGCACTGAGTAAATGAACTGTACAAAGATGTCTTGTATTTCAAGTCAGGGCTTTCTTCTGTCTCTTCACTTTTGCTGACAAACTTGTAACATAATGACATTCCCAGTGGCTCTTCTAACTGCATTAAGTTTGTAGATAAAGATAGGAACTATTTTTAGAAACTTAAAAAAAAAAATTGTCAAAGAAGGCTCTTTCATCATTTATTCATATGCAGGCTTTTTATTTTTTATTTATTAATGAAGTTTAGAAAAGGGTTCTTGTAGAGCATAAAGAGGCTTTCTTATAAAAATAAAATATGACTAATCCAGGCTCCAATGGTTCAGTCCCGACCTAGTGTTCACCTTTGAAATACACAGCCCTTCTCTGAGAAGCCACAAAATAAAATTATCATTTGGATGTTACTGGATACTAATGGATCAGCAAGGCAATGGAGATAAATTCACAAGATGAAGATAATTAGGAAGAGTCTTACATATTTCACTTATTTGAAAAAATTAGGAATATTTTTCATTCATCAGATATTTCTCGTTTCAGAAAGGACTCATAGAAACGTTTTAGAAAGACCACAAGCAATGGAGCCTAAGGGTTCAATTAAACTAAATTACATTTCCCAAACTATGTGCTGGAAATTGAAAAAAAAATAATTTAGATAATTAATACGTGGCAGAGAAAAAAGAGTACTATACAAATAACTTTAGGGAAAAAAAAGTGCACTTTGGAACTCCTTCTTAGGGATTCACCACATGTTTAAGAGTAATAAAAGATCTGAAAAGTTTTGCAATTAGGAAACTAAAGTTAACACTATTTTCCAAATTGTTCAGTTTCATGGATTTTTAAATGTAAGGCATTATTAATTTATGACACTTCCCTGCATCCCATAAAACACCCAAATTGGATAAACATGAGGAAGAATATTGTTGAGGTTTTTCTAACATGAGTGCTTTATCTTCATCAATTCCACATCCAATTAAGATAATGGCTCAACCAATACAAAATCACCTAGAGTCAAAGCAAAATTAATTGAGAGGCTACCAGGCTTTCTTACCTCCTGTTTCCAGCTAAGTCCAGCTCATTGTTCAGAGCTTTGCACAATCAACCCTTCAGAGAAATGTTTTTACCCAACATACTATTTTAAGTTACTATCATTAACTTGCATTCTTATCTGATTAATACATTAATCCTTTTTTTGAGTTGAAATGAATAATAGTAAATTCTTGCTAAAAGTTGCATTTACCATGACTTTCCTGTGATGCTTCTTGCATTGCAGGTGTTTAATATATATTTGCTGAATGCTTAACAATTGAAGAAACTCCTAGAAATTTAAGGATACAACCCATCTAAGTGCCTAAGTTCTAAACTGCACAAAATATTTTGTTAATGAATTAGAAGAAAGCAAGAAGTGCATATCATTTTTTTTTTTTTGGTTTGTTTGTAATTGGCAAAGTTGGCAAAGTGGGTAGGGATTGATCAATCAAGGAAAAAAAACAAGTTTCATCAGGATGAGTCAATGGACTGAATTCTTAAAATCTGGTCTTTAATAAGGATAAATGGTAGGCTGACAGAAAATCCCACTGAGACGTTACAGATGGGGAGCACAGAACTTGATAGGATGAGACACACCAAAATGCAAGTTCAATAGGCATCAAGAGTGAGTTGTTGTGGACACAAATGTATGTTAACTTAGATTAAATTTAGAGGTATCAGGTTAAGATTTGGAAATAAGTTTTATATCATGATTTCAGAGTACAGCTCTGAGTTGATCTTCTAGGATTTAAAGTGTACAACTGCCACTTGCTAGGGGCATAACTTCAGGATAGTTACACAATCTTTTTGTGCCTAGTTTCTTCTCTGTAATGTGAGAACCCACCTTAAAGTTGTAATAAATATTAAGAATTAAAGGAGTCAATAACTAGACCAGTTATTCTCAAAAAACTTAAGCCATCTTCATTATTCTAATTGTAAGATCAGCATTATTAATGTTCTATTATTTTTTGTTTTTTTAGTTTTCCAGGAAGAATCCACAAAAGGGGCCTCAGAAGGCAGTAGAGTGTACTTGTCATCAGGACATACTCTGGTGACAGGTAAAACTGGTTGGAAAGCCTTTGTATACTGTGTATTATTTGAGTGAGCTCAGACAAGTTGCATCATCTGTCTCTGACTTGACTTCTGAAAAAAAGTGAATAGGTAGCCCCTGATGACCACTCTGGGTATGCTATACGTGCCCAAACACAACAACAGCAAGCAAACATTTCAGAGGAGAATGACAAGATTGTAGAACAGGAGAATCCAAGTAAGAAACCTAAGACAAGACAGACTTAGTACAGAGTGCTCAATGTTTTAGAATATTGAGGGGCTAAAAAAAGTTCCACAACTTTGGGTCCCACAAAATAGGCATAGCCTACAGAGAGGCATAATTTAAATTCTGTATATTTAGAATTCTATATGCATAAGTGTTTTATATTAAGAAATGAAAATTTAAAGACTAATGATTTTAAGCATTTCATGTACACTTCCAAAAGTTACAGGGGGCCTTTTAATAAAATGACTTTTTTTTTTTTTTACTTCCAAGATTGTTTAAGATTAAACTGCAAAACAATGTGTTAAAGTTCCCTCCAAACCTCTGTATCTACAATCCTTAACATACCTTGAGTAGCTCCATTGTTAATTTCCATTAGCTTCTAAGTGCTCCAATTCAATGGTCTTAATGTGAGAAAACACAGGGCTAAGGGCTGAGAGAAGGATACTGATTTTGTTACCTTAAAGCAAATCTTCATATCACCATATAGTGCTCATAAATAGCTACATATTCAAATATCTGCTATTGACACTGATTCATTGCCATGTTATCCCTGTATATTGTGCAAACTTTATAGAGCATCTTCTACTCTGGAAGTCTATGCAAATTGCATCAAAATGCCACATTTCTAAGGCAAGAGGGGGCAGCTACATTTAAGAACATTAAATCTCCCTTTAATTTGAATGGTAAGTTTTTGTTGATATAGAGGCAAAAACAGAGAAAACCAAGGAAACAAAATGCAAATGTCAGGGCAGGATTTGCCCTTCACAAAGGGAGAAAGACAGCTTTTAAATGAAGACAGAAACCAGTGGGTGGAAACTCGTAATGTTCTGCATATGATTTGCCTGAATCAGTATAATAAGCAAAGTATAATAGCAATATTGGTTATTTTCTTAAGGTATACCAGACACTATGCTGCATTATCTTAATTCCATCTGCATTATCTTAATTTTTAATCATGGACCTGTCATGAAATAACTTAGAATTTTATTAGTATTTCCAGGATGAGGCAACTGTGGTTCAGAGGGAGAAGTTGCCAAATATCACAAAGCTCAAACATGACACAGCCTGGATGCAATATCAGCCAGCTTTCAAAGTTTATATTTTCAACTTAATGTCAGGCCACATCTCAAAATTTCTTCCTGCTCACCCTGCTCCTTCTAAAAATTTCCTCTGCCCCCTCAAAACAAAACAACAACAAAAAAGAAAAAGAAAAAAAAATAAAGAACGAACAAGAAAAAATTTCCATAGCATCCTTATTTTAGATTATCATCTCCTTTTTTTCTATACTACCATGCATATGTGCTCACCAAAGTTTTAATTCTGCTATAAATTACAGCAGTATATAAGCTCTTTAATTTCTGCCCATCCAAATGGTGGACATTTAAATAGCTCCTGCAGGCCTAGTCTATAGAAGTAATACTAGTAAATAGAATAGTATAGAGAAATAACAATGTTATTCTTTGTAATATATAAATAATGGTTGATGCTTATTGAGAGATTACCAAGTGTCTGATCCGATTCTAAGCGCTTTTCGTTCACTAATTCATTTAACATTCCAAGAAACCAGAGTAGTAGGTATAATTACCATATCCATTATGCAGAACTTTAAGTACCTTGCATACTTAATTACATGAACATGCCTTTTCTTATCTTTGTGCACTGCTATGATTTTAGTCAGTTTTGTTCACTTTTTTTCTTGCCTTTACCCTCTTCCAAACCACCATTCACAAGGGTCATCAATGATAAAAGCCAAGGTTATATTAGGCCATTCCTTGACCATCTGATGGTTTGTGGGAAAGAGGTCAAATTCCTTAGTTTGTAGTTCAACCCTTTCTAATGTGGCTTTTTAGTCTCCCTTTGTGTCCATTTCTCTCTCTCATTTACCTTGTGCTCTAAATCATCTGGAAAGTCCACATCTCTGAACCCTTTCCTTCATTCCAAAATGTCCCACCTTGTGCTTTCTCACTGAAAAATTGGTGAATATTCTTCTGAAGCCCTGATTACCCCCAGGTCAGACCCCCTCATCTCCCGTCTGGATAACTAAAATTGCATCCTAAGTGATTTTTTTTATTGCTATTTTTCATTTTGTATTTCTAGAAGTGCCCCCAACTCTAGCCTAAAAGAATAGTTTTTAAAAGGAAGTTCTTTCAGCTTGATTATGTGACTAGCATATCACTACACTCAGAATCCTATCCAAATCCATGAAGTTGCCCTCCCAAATCTCACAAGGCTTGGCTAATGCCCTTCATTTGACCTAGTCTTCAATGTTCCTCTTGCTCCCTCACTTTCGCCTTTCTCACCGATTGCTCTTGCGAAGCCATGGACTCACTCACTGCCCACACACTGTTGTCTCAGCAGTCTCCTACTTCTACCTCCTTCCAGCCTGGATCTTTGGATAGTTCTCTTTGCCTCTCCCCATCTTTATTTATATCTCTGATGAAATGTTTGCAAACTGGACTTCTATGACCTCCTTATTCTGAGGGCTCCTTCTCTTGCAGGCATTCCCTAATTTCTGACTGGTTTATCTTTATTCATAGCATCCCTGTCATATGAAATTGCTGTATGTATTAATTTATGTACTTCTTTATAGGCTGCCTCCTCACTAATAAAAATCTAAGCTCCATTAGGTTCAGGGATTTGGACTGTTTTGTTCTTTGTTTTTCCTTAGCAAATAGAGCCAGGCACATTATAAGCACAAAATAAATATTTGTTAAATTTAATGAATGAATACTCTTCTATGGCATTTTCTCCTTAACCCTAAGAAAAAATGTGTTTTTTAGAAGTCACTTTCTCCCTGCTCAGTGAATAGTGTTGACTAACTCAGACACATTTTTAGGATTTGTCCTTACCAAACCTGATCATGTTTCATTTACTCAACCCCGTGTATCCCCACTTCCCTCCTCACATCATAGTCAATTAGTCTAATGTTTTTAGTAATACTCTTTTGTTTATATATCCATGTATTTATGCTGTTATTTTGCAGTTAATATTTATATCTATGAAAATTTGTGTTTATTTTTTCCTTTTGTTTCTTCTACTTTCTAATAGTACCAACTTGCTTTGTGTACATCCAGCCTGTGGGGTCTCAGGACTTTCTGGGTATCCATGATGGGCAGCTGACGCATTTTTCCTCATGCTACTTCCAAACAAACATGCAGTGTACACACTCTCAATATGTGCTCAGAGAAGATATGCAGAAATGTACTATGCTTCATTGGGCTGGATATAGCTAGAATATTCTCCAGAATGTAATACCCTCTATTCTACAACCAGTGGTGCAAAGTGGTTTCATGTTTCCATACCTCTGGCAACATTTGCCATTATCGAGCTAATTTTTTTCAGAGTTCTTTTTCATATTTTGACAGACACACTATGGCACAAAACACTTTATGTTATTAGGTCATAATTCAGTCATTCATTTTAGCCTATAGTCCCTAAGAGTAGAGTTACATTTATTTTTGTATCCCAGTCTAGTCAAGAGTCTAATATAAAACATAAACTTGATGAAAATGTGTTGAATGAAAAGTAGGCTGTGTCCTATCAATTCACCACAGTTCTGTTTATAACATGCATTTACTCTAGACATTCTATGTAAAAAATGCTATTTCAGGTGATAAACATAGCATTTCTCTAACTCCATGAGTCAAAGTGTTTGCATTCCCATGGATACATGTGGAAGCTGAGACTGAGGCAAGTTGAAACAATATAGTGGAGGTATTTCACAAGACAGGCAACATTGGACACTGGGTTTGATCCTGGGCCTTAGTGATTCCCAAATCAACCCCTGCCCACTCATATTTTGAGTCTCATGATAATGAGGTGAATGAGTCAACGGAAATTTGTTTCTATGTTGTTATATGAGTACCTTTTTCCTCCCTAGACATAACATATTTTAACTGTGCCATAAACTACAACTCATTAACTCTATGAGAGAATGATATCCCATGTCCAGGACATGTTTAAAGCCCTATGTTTGCAATGATCTCTGGCATTTAGGGACACAATTTGTTTGTTTGTTTGTTTCCTGAGGAGTTTTTTTCTTAAAGGATATCAATTCAATTAGCCGTTAATCTGGACACAAAATCCTTGCCTATCCACAGGACATTAAATTGGAGGGCTTTTTAATGCCTGGTTGAAATTTGCAGCAAGTCCATGTGTATGTGTTAATTTCTGATTCTACCCTTGATGCTGCACTAAATTCTGACAAATGATGATGAATAGGGAAAACAGAGTCTATCACCCTGGAACTCACTGAAGGACATGAGAGAGATGAAAAACTAGGAGAGATGATGTGACAGGTGGGACGTGGAAACTACAGAGACACTTAACCCAGCCCTGGGACAAGGGAGACTTGGGAGAAAATGATGGCAATCAAGAGAAACAAGACGAGAGTGGCTAGAGAAGGTGGGATATGCTCTAAGAGAAGGAAAAGAACATGCACACACCCAGAAGGAAACACAGGCCTGTACATTCAGGGAAGTGAGAGAAATAAAACAAGGCTGGAGAAGAGACTGGAAGAAGAAGGGTAAACTATTACAGTTAGGACTGAGACGGGCCAAGTTATGCAGACTCATCATAAAACACTTGACATCTATAGATGAGGGCAATGCAGATACGGTTAGTCAAGCAAGGATATGGCTTGCTCATATTCATGATCTTGAAGCTCTTTTGGCAACACAGGAATCAGAGACTAGGCGTGAGATTGGGGATGAGACTTGATATTAATGGTAAAAATACCATTTAGAGGCAATTGTCATGATCCAAGGGAATGATGATGATGTTGTGGGCAAGAACACAGGCATTAGGGATGGAGATAGGATAGATTATAAAAATCTGAAATATATTATAATTACATACATGGCAATATATAATATACTTATTCTCTCTCTCTCTCTCTCTCTCTCTATATATATATATATATATATATATATATATATATATATATATATATAAAATATTTGTGATATGGGGGCAGCCTAGGATCAGGACCAGCTCTCAGGATCGATCCCTTCATATGCTACCTGAGAAGGTGGGTTTCCTGCTGCTCTCTCTGTGATGAGCATTGTGCAATGGCCTTTCAGCTGACCAGCTTCTAGAAGAACAAATCACAGCATGTACTTAGGACCAAAGAAAGGGGAGACAATTAGATTAAATTTCCTTGTGTCTCAGCTTTCATTTAACTTCTTACTGAGCTTGAGTCCATGATTCCTGAGCTTCTGGGAGTTTGATTCTGGCTTCTCATCCTTCCCAGCTCAAATCAACAAAGCAAATGGCCAGTAAAGGTGAGCAGTCCTTAGTTGGAAAGGATTAGCAAGACAGTTGTTGCAGAGTCTCCAATTTCTTGGTCCCGGATCTTTCTGTGGAGTGACTGGCACTAACACCACGTCAGGGCCTCTCCCTCTGATCCACTCTCCTCACAGTAGGGAGAATGAGTTATTTGATCAGAGGGTTTGATAGAGGAAATGCAACACATGGGTCTGAGCCAGGCCTCTCAACTCCTCTGCCTCTGTGTTATTTTTCATCATCTGCAAAATGCCACGTGCAACTTTTCAGGTGAGAAACTAAGATTAGCTCACAGCTTCCTGTAACCCAGGTCTTTCCCAAGGCTGATTTCTAGATGTGTCCTTCCTCCTGTCCCCAGTTTACCCTTCCTTACATTCTTCCTTTTGTCTTCTATTTATAATTTCTTTTTAAATTCTCCTTGCTCTTCTCAAACTCCTCCTTTGACTGGGTTCTTTTTTTCCTGTTTCAACATAAAATATCAATTATTTGTGATCATTTGAAAACAACTTTACTTTTTATCATTAAAGTTATCATTAAAAGTTATCATTAAAATTTCCTCCATCTCCCCACCCCTTCTCTCAGAACAGACCATAACATTTTCATATTTATTAGCTATTTAAGTTTCACTTTATCATGATAAATTACTTGTGGATCAGTCTTAATTTCTGAAAAAAACATCTAATTTAATACATATGACTAATTGGAAAATGTCCAAACATTTGAAGTTTTCCTTCATCTGCCAATTACACATCTTTTGGAGGTCATTCTTATGGCCTTCATATTTAAACCTGCTAACCCTCTCCCTAAGACAAATCAGCCTGTAGGGAATCCAAGATTTTTTGGAATGTTTCCTGGAATATTCTCCTACCTTTGGGTCATTGCACATTTTCTACAACTCACAAGAAGGAGCTCAAAACCCATATTTTCCCCCCTAAGAAACTGCCCTTGATGTACTTGTATATTTATATATCTTATGGCTCTACACATACACCTTCTGTACAAACACCTCACCGGGCATTTTCTACTTTTCGAAATCTCTCCATTTTTTTTTTCTGATTTGTAAAATGAAAATGTAACTTTTCCTGCTGGAAACTTGCATCAAGAATCATTACATTTACAGTGTAAATCATGGATGATAAAGGCATGACTACCTCTCTACCCAATTCAGTAAAGTGTACATGTAACCTGGGTTTCACTACAGGACATCTTACGCTCTTGGCTTGGGTTCCTTTTTTTTGAATGTTTACTATTTCAATGACAGAATTTGGGAGGCATTCATTATCACAGTTTCCTTTGGTTCTAGCATTAGAAATGATGCCTAATTATAATGACATATAATAAATAATTTTGCATTTCATCTTGTTGAATTGTAACCATCCTACTTTATTTTTTCCAAGAGTGATTTCCACCCTCACTATTGTCTCTCCTTCTACAGATACCACATTTTCAATTTCTTTTTTTGCCTTCCAGTACAATTCATTTGACATTCTGTACTCAGTAAGTTATCAATCAGTGCTTGTTAACTGAGTTGGCCTGGTGTTGAGTCCTTGGTATATGCCCTTGCAAAGGAGAGACATTTTCTGCTCAGAAAGTGTGAGAATCAGACGTCCATGGAGAGGGACCATTTGGAACCTTGGTGACTCACATGTTGTCATATTGACTCAGACTCCTAAGGCCTGCACTTAGGGAATGAGGGAGAAGGATGATGCAACCTCTGATCAAGGACAAAGGATTGCAGGGAATCCTCACAGCAACCAACAGAGAAGAAACAACACAGGCAGGACTTTGATCTCCTAGGAAATATTGGACATTGGAGGGTACCCTGCACCGTCTGGATACACCAGAGCCACTGCCACAGGGATTTCAAATGTGAGAAAATGCAACTTGAGAGCATCGGCTGTCTTAGATGACTGTTTCTGCTGTAAGTTCCCAAGGCTCCCAAACTCATTATTTGCAATTAGAGAAGTAGTTGATAAAAATCCTGCCACTAGAATTTCTACTATTCTATGATCAAGTGACATTGCATCTGTTGAACCCTGGATGACAGGTTGAGGAAAAGCATTGTTTTCAGACCATTTATCATGTAGAGCCTGCAAGTAACCACGTGCCATTGTCTTCCTCTATTCTGTACCTGTACCGAGTTGCCCACCCCCATTCTTCTGTTCATAGTATTTCTTCTGCTTGATGAACCACTCATCACAGCATTTCTCATATTTCAAAGTCTAATTTAAGAAAAAAAAAATCTATTTTATCTAGGTAGCAGAATATAATGATTGCCAGTATGAAATGAAGAGACAGACTTCTGGGATTCTAATTCCAACTCCCCTACTCACTAGCTAGGACCTTATCCAAGATACTTGATCTCTCCTTGCCCTGATTTTCTGGAGGCAGAATATCTCTTCAGGGATATTATGAGGAATGAAAGGTCATGCACGTGTGTTTACATGTGTATTCACATGTTTGTGTTTATAAATGTGCACAAACTGGCATCTGTGTATAAACTTAGAATGAAATCTGACACTAAATATTAATGGTTTGCTGTCGCTATCTCCTTTCCGTCTCTCCTTTGAACTTTGATGATTTGATCATTCTCTGTGTGTGTGTGTGTCTCTCTTTCTCTCTATCCATTTCTCCTCTCTCTGCCCCTCTATCTCCTCCTCTCTTCATATGTACCACGTTTCATACATTGACTGAAGTTTACCCTTGTAGTCCACGGAATCGATAAATATCAACCTTATCGCTATTAGTATTAAGACACCTTTCTCAAAATGACTCCTCAAAGAGGTGACTCAGACGTGAACAGAGCAGTCAAGGAGATACCCTCACCCCAGTTGCCTTCCGTGGTCTTTCTGCTTCACTTGTCTCTACCCTTACCTACACTAGGAGAATATTTTTGTTCTGTCGCCATTTTCCATCACACGAGTGGCAAATGAGTGTGACATTTTCCTGAGTGTGACATCTCCACATGCTCCTGAGCCCAGTAGTCCTTAGTGCTGACAAAATGTTGGTCCTATAGAGCAATGAGTGGAGAAGAGATGTCAGGGGCAGAGACAGGAGGGCACATTCTTTCTTCCCAACTTCGCCATTAAGTTTTGGTTCCTAGCATTCAAAGCATCAATGTCTGTGCTTAGGTACCTCAAATCCCGAGGACACCTATCTTTCTATGTCTCCTTTTATGAAAATCCCCAGCCCCTCTTTCTCTCTATGAATTTCTCTTTCTTTTCTACTACCCACAAAATGAAAGACCTTTAGATATGTGAGTACTAGCCACAGATTAGCTTGTCTATAAATGCTGATCATGTATTATCAATTTTATATAAAGTTTTGAATATATGATAAAGAAAAGGAAATAAAATAAGTAAAATTACCACAGAAAAATATCAAATATTTTAACTCTTCAAGGCATAAGTCAATAATGAGAATATATATATATATATATATATATATATATATATATGCACACACACACACATGTTTATGTATATTCATTTATTTATAATTCCAAAATATTTCCCTACCTGTTTTATAATTTTATTTGCAACCCATAAACTTTGAATTTACATGTTAAAATATTAATACCATATTTCACTCAAAGCAATAATCATGATTATGCAATTTAAAACACTTCTTGGTGGATCTTGAAGAGGATCAAATGGAACAACCTTTCTTCTAGTCTGCACAAGTATTTTCTTGCCTCATTTCTACCAATACTGTGCACTTATTCTGGGTAAATTTTAGTCCACTCCAAACCAAATCCATCATTATACCAGGAAATAATACCAGTATTAATATCAGGGAAAGAACTGGCAAAGACAATATTCACTTTAAGTAGGAGCATGGGAATAGGTAAGAAAATGAGTCAAGAAAGGTAGGATTTTAGGGCAAGGGAGATGATAAGCATTCAGAATTTCATCTCTTATTTATCCTTCATTGGATATCTCAACAACTCTGCTGTGAGACAGTGTGACTGGCATGGCTGCTTCATTTTATGGGAGTAGAAACCAAGTCTTGAATATAAAAAGTGGAGGGTGTCCTCCTTCTGCAAAAATCTAAAGACCCACGTCTATGCAAATATAGGTTTGCAGACACATATGCCATTACACTTCATTTCCCTTACTGATCCTGTAGTGCACACATCTGATTCTCAATCAAGACCCAGAACATGCAAAAGAGGAAACAGATTCCCTGCTTATTTATCTACATTGTGATGTACAGAGAGTCTTGAAATTATAGCTTCATCTTGTGATTGTGCCAGTCTCCGTTTCCTGGTATTAATCAAAGGCTAAATAAATGACAGACTGCAGTGGATGGAGAGGGACAGCTACGCTCAGGTGGTAGTCCAGAATTACAACCCCAGAGGTGCAACTCTGTCTTGCAATTAATGAATAGAGGGATGAGGGTAGTCAGAGGAGAGCTGATGAATGTCAAACACCCTGGGACTCCCTCCAGCTGTCTTGGAGAGCTCCAGCCGTAAGCTTGACCACAGCCCTTCTCCTGCAAGTGTTCTCATCTGCTGCCACTCACTGCTCTTTCCTCTCCTTCAGATTTATCATTGCTAAAATTCCAGAATTCTAAGGCTGGGGACATATAAGAAGTGGATCTGACTAGAGGCAGGAGCTTGTTTGTGGATAGGGCTCTACATTCTCTTACCAGGAACAAAGATGCTACAGCCTTCTGTTCACCTGCACCTCCGAGAACTACATTCATCTGTAGCATCCCCCCAACTCCCACTATGCTCCAGCCACACAGGTCCCCTGTTAGTCGCTTGAGCATGTTTACTCAGGGCATTTGTACTAACTTGTTTTCCTCTTCTTGGAACATTTTCTCCTAAACCCCAATGCCACTTCTTTATCATCACTTAGGCTTTGGTTTAAATATCACCTCTTCAGGAGATCTCGTGTCCATCTGAGCTAAAACACACCGTGTTAGTCTCACCTCCAAGAAGAAGATGCCAAGGCAGAACTAAGCAAGCAAGAAATTTGTCAGGGGAAATGCGTGTGAGGGAAAGTGGGGAAGGAGCTGGGGAGCTATCAGATAGCAATGTACTTCTGAACCAGAATTAAGAGGAAAAGAGAATAAGTTAGATAAACGCGTTTTAAACTGCATTGCCACGTTCACTATGGCCGTTGGCAAGTCCTTGGGCCAAAGTTTTGTGTCAGAGAATTCAATTATTTCCTAAGAATGAGAAGTGCTCATAATCCTTATCAAGCTCAGTCACAGGCTGCTGATAGCTCGTGGGAAGTGTAGCTTCAGTGATGATGGAGTGATAGTATTAGAAAGCAGTACATTCACCCGTTTAGAGACCCCCATGGTCCATTTTCATGTCTGTCACATGCCCCACTCTCTCCACTTTCCATCCCCTTCTATTCCTATTTTTTTCAGACACTGTTCACAATTGTATTATTCACAATGTGATGCTTTTAGCAGTATCACATTATAATGGGATGAAAATTCCCCCAAAAGAAGAACATTGTTTATCTTCATATCCAAACTTATGCATTAGGTACATAGTAGGTGGCCACTTCTTTTTGTGAGATGACATACTATAACATTGTAATGTCCTCTCTCTTTGTCTCTCTCTCCTTTTCCACTAAGCCGTATCCCCAGCCCTTTTTATTCTAAGACAAGGCCTTGCTAAGTTGCTGAGGCTGGCTTTGAACTTGTGATTCTCCTGCCTCAGCCTCCCAAACCACTGGGATTACAGGCATTCACCACTATGCCCTGCTAGTCTCCTCTATTAATGACAGTGTTTTCTCCTTTTCACTCACTTTTCTACCCACCAGAAACTCTTCAAGTACTTCTATTCACATGGTATATCTTAGCGGAAACCTCAGCTGATACCAGCCAAAGAGGCTGGCCTAATGACAACCTTTGTAAGAGTCGTAACATTTATAAAATGCTTACTTCTAAATGAATAGCATTATAGATCACTCATTTTTAGTACCTAAGTGTGCAGTGGATACTTTCTAGCTCACTTAATGATCTGGTACTTTCATTTTGTCCAGAGATTCACATCCATCCAAACAGTTCTAGCTGTTTTAAAGATTTGCATTACTTACAATTTGGATACTAGCAGGATATGCTTTGTCTCTGTAGGTTTCTAGGCCATTTGGGCTGTGCAGAAAGTTTATATCATTTCCCCTTCTTTCTTTGCAGTTCTTATTAATTATTTCTTTCCTGCAAGATAAAAACTTCATGAAGTAAGAGACTGGGGCCAGCCCTAAATTCTGCATTTAATCCTTAGCTGGTATATCGCAAATGTCAGTGATCCCAAATACACATTATGCAACCGCCGTGGAAAGCATTGAACTCCTATCAAAATCTCCCTTCTCCCATTAAACTACACACACGCAACTCTCCCATGCTTCTGCCAAAGTGAGTCATTCTGGGTTTTGAGACTCACTCTTAAAAAAGTTCTTGAAGCCATTTCATTTCTACTGTTTTAATTCATTCATATATATTTAGTTTTTGAATGTGAGATCAATACAATACTGTGATTATCTGGATACTATGTGTTTGAAGCCTGATCTTTGATTCATTGGAAGACAAATATAGTCACACCATTTTCTTCAATGATTTTCCGTTGTCTTTGCCTGCTCAGTAAATTCCAAATCCTTTATAGACCCTCATCTTCAACCCCCGCCACTCACACTTCACCTCTCTGGTCTCATTTACCTTCATTTATTTCACAACACACAGCTGAGGTTCAGCTGAATCTCTGTTTCTTCTCCAGCCTTCCTTCTTAGGACTTCTCCTACCCCCACATTCAGCATCAATCCAATTTGCACCTGCCAATGCTTCAAGTTTCAGCACAGAAGTCATTCTCCTGGGGAGGCTTACTCTGCTCCCCTTTCCACCAGATGCCCCTCTCTCTCCTGGTGTCCCATGGTTCCCTTGGATTTCCCATCTTTGGGATATCTCACACTGTATAACAATTACTTGACTATGTCACACAAAAGGTTAGGAGTCACATCTGTTTTGTTATGCTCCTGAGGTTTGCAGAGTGCTTGGTCATAAGCAGACATTTATTGAAGAAAGGAGAGATGAAAGGAAAGGAGAAAAGGGGGAAGTGAAGTGTTTACTTAAAACTCATTGGTAAATGAGTAAATCAGAGTCTGCACATGGTACATCTTATTGCCCATAGTTACTAGTAAAAAAAAATCTATAGATTTTATATTGGTAGTAGGTTATTAGCAATGTATGATAATATTAAGGAAACTATACTTCTCCATTTGGGGTTGTAATAGAGCAAAAGTACTCCACCCTCATCTAATACCCCTAGTGTTCATCTAATGCACTCATAGAAAAGCCTAACTACTGGAGCTAGAAGGAGACCTGATCCCAGCAATGCATGGAGATGCAGATGAACACGGGGATTCAGGGCTGACTTGAGTCACAGTGACATTTCCTTCATTCTTTCCGTTCAAACATTTTCCTAAGACAGCTTCAGATGCAGATCATCACCAGCCAGAAGAGCCCTGCACCGTGATTCAGGAATCGCATATTTACTATTCAGCCTTGGTTTTCTCATATCCTTTCTCTGGACCTTAATTTTAGCATACAGAAGATTAATGGGCTTAACAAAATGATGTCGACAGTCTCTTCTGGATGTGACATTCCCGCTTTCCATGTGCTCCAAGTGAAGGTATCCACCTTTCCCTCTAGCAGACTTTCCCCCTCCTCCATAGCCAGCTTCCTCCCCACCAAGGACAGTGCATGATCCTGGACCCCCAAGTGGTATGAGGCAGCCAAACAATCTCATTTATCCACAACTATTTCTATCATCGGGATACAGTCTATCCAGTGACGATTTACCACATGTCGTTAATATGTTTGTTATATTTTGTTGGCGGAATATGAAAGTTCATCAGAAGCCCGCGCACGGGGAAAGCATATTGAAATGAGCATTACAGATCTGTCAAGCTGGAGTTTATGGCCTTTCTCAGTACTACACTGTAAGTAAAACAAGCCCTGATTGAGTCAGCAGCCTCCTGGGTACTCATTTGCCAAAGTGTAGGGAATTTTAATGCTAAGTTTATCTGTCTGCATTAGGCAGACAGGGTTGGGGGGGAGGTGGGCAGATTGCTTTGGCTTAGGGGTATTATAGACGAGCCTGCAAGTTCCTCAGACACCAGGAGAGAAGCTTTCAGCGGGTTTGGCCTCTTATCTTCTTATCGTCTTATAGATTTTGGAGATGTAGTACCCTGGAGTTTTAATACTCAGTTTGCAAATCCTCCTTTTAAAACCAATGCATTGAAATGCAATGGAAAAGGGAAAGGAAAAAAAAATAAATATTCACAGAGGAATGACAGTGCAAAAAAAAAAAAAAGATGAAGGAATAAAAGAAGCAAGATTCATTAAAATCCCAGTTACCGAATATGATTGATGCAAATATCCTCACACCTTTATTCTTTTACAGGCAAATTCCATGATGGGTTCAGGCATCCTCAAGGGGGAATTGTGGTCTCCGAGTAGGACTTTGTAGCTGCCGACGCCATCGAAAGAGATTACAAAGCTTTGTAAGTCCAAATTAATGCACAGGGAAAATGAATTTGGAAACAAGTTTTCTGTCTGTTTCTTCTTTTAGGCAAAGCCCAGGAAACATGGATCAAGGGGAGCACATTTCTAAGCACAGGAATAGATCTGTTTCTGTGATTTTGGGAGGGTCTAAAATGTTTCAGTGGGCAGTTCAAAGAGATTTCCCAGACAGACTCAGGGGTGATTAGCACTAACAGATAGCTCTCTCATGGCGGCAAAGCCAATCGCTGCCATGCCTTATGTCCCTTATTCCTCGGCAGGGAGGCTCATCCAATGCTTTCTCCTTGTCTTTTTCCCAAGCTCACATGGTATTCTAGGAGCTGGAATCTATTTCTCATTCCAGTGGTGTGCAGCATGGGTCACCTGGCTAATGCTGGGGCCATTCCATATTCCAGAGGCACAGAGCTGTGGTCATTTGGCATTCCAGCGGCATTCTGAAGCTGCGGGTCATTCATTATGCCAAGGTTAGTTTGTCGGCCTGCAGAGCTCAGAGCCTTCTTCTTTGCTAGTTGAGATTGGAAACTGCAAGGAAGATGTAACTCTGCTGGTGTCAGAAGGATGGAGATGGACAGAAGGAAAAAAAATTAACTGCAGAGAATTTTTAACTAGTTCTCAGGGAGTGTGGTGGGGACAATAGCTGGTGTGCATAAAGTCAAAGGTGGGAGATTTTTAAGAAAAGAAATAATAAATTGAACCCAGGTAATAAATGGCTCTGACTTTTTAAAATTAGATGAAAAGCAATGAGGGCATACTGCCTCTAAAAACATTCAAAATTGGTTCAAATCCTGACTCTGCCCCTTATGAATTACATGATTTTGAGTGATTTGTTTATCCTTTTAAATGTTGGTTTAATCTGAAAAATAGGGACAACAAAATAGTTTACCTTTAAGAAAATGTCCTCAAAAGTGTTCAGCATGGTCAATGCCTCCAAGAACATAATGTATAAATTTACGATTTTTTATTTCTCATTCTTTTTATGCTTACTGGGAGAGAGTTTAACTGAAAAATGAAGATAATGATACCTTTTCTTAATGTACCATTAATATAAATGCACTCTTTGCCATTCTCTTCTACCCTGTTCAAGGCACTGTAGTCACTATTATGGTAACTCTGGACAGATTTAGTTTGGCCTGTGCCTAAGTGACCACATATTCAATTCAATTGATACTTGATGAACATCTCCTGCCTGTAGCATCCTTTTCTATTCCCTGTGGTTAATGCTAAAACCAGAGGACTTCACTCTTACCCTAAGGGAAACCACGATTCATATTTGGATAACCACATATGCCAAAGAAGGAGAAAAATGCATATAACCCATATAACCTCTATTACATGGAATTCAGAAAATGATCAATAGGGACTGTGGAACTGTTACCACATGCACAAAGTGGACATTCCTAAGCTCCTGCAGTCCCAAACACATTAATGATGGCAGCAATGGATGTGCAATCCTTAGCATTCCCTGGTCATAAAGTCCCAGCAGGACATGTGGCTGAAGTAAGATAGGAAAGAATCTCAACTTTCAAGCTTGTAATATAAGCCTAATTCTGTAAAGAATAAGGAAAAGAAGGGGGGGAAAAAAACCCTGACATTTTGGTTTGCTTTTGATTTTGTTCTTGTTGCTACAAATGAGAGATGTAATGTACCCTTATGGATTTCCCAAGTGAAGTACTATGCATGCATAGTATATAGCAGCTATGAAATTAGGGCAAGAAATCTGTGATCTAATGTGTTATGAGATAAAAAGCAGCCAGCCAGACTCTGGGGAGGTGGGGGGCAGCCATCTTGGTGGGACATTGCCAAAACTACAGGGAAGGTTTATGTGATGTGTACTTTGACATAAGCTCAAACAAGCAAATAAGTCCGTGTGTACAGGGGGTTGCTGTGGAGGCTGCTGAGCCTACTTCAGAGGGTCTTGGTATAGGGCCTGAGGATGCACTGAGATGCTCCTTAAAGGAGACTGCGTAATCCTCACCAGAAGCAGATCTCTTTAGGGGCAATTCATAGTGACCTCCAAGAAATAAAGGACAAAGTTTCTATCATAGGGTTCTCAAGAGAAACAGCAAATCAGGCTGAGAAGGGATTCTTAAAGAACATCTGTGATCCTCCCAAGCAGTTGTTGCCTCTTTTTCTGAAACATGGGAATAAAAAATTTAGGGGAAACAAAAGTTTTCTGCAAGGGTGATCTTACAGTTAGAGGAAGTATAGCTTATATAATCTGAGGGGGCCCCTTAAAATAAATTACAGAAGGAACAAAAGTTTAAACATGAAAGTAATCTTTATTCAGCATTAGGAAAGATGTGATAACATATTACAATGCTTGTCTGCTAACAGTGCTAAAATGTCAACAATTATTTCACACAATTCAGAAAAATAAAATATAGTGTGCCTTTCCATACAACCACATCTATGACAGTGTTTATATTTTACCTGCCTACTTTTGATATATTCACCTGATATTTTATATAATTTTCTATTGATTAGGAAGTTAATTTAGGTTTTCCCTCTGGCTAGATATTTTTTAATTGACAATTTGAAAAATGTTATATTTAGCTTCACAATTTATTATTGAAAATTTATAAATGCATATTTAGGGTTGCTATAATTTGGGAAAAAGATTTGCTAAATTTTCTTAAGAACACTTTCCTTAAGAATCACCAAGATTTCAGGGAAGGAGAAGGTCTGGATAATAAAATTGATCCAATTATGTTATATGCATGTACAAAAATATCACAATGAATCCTGCTATTATGTACAGTTATAATGTAACAGTGAAAAAAATAGAAAAAAAGATGTTAGGGAATATTAAGCATTTTTGTACAATGATATATCTTATATATTCTTGGTGTTGATAATACCAGTTTTGATCAACATCCACATTAGTCAATTTCAACCTTTTTAATTATTTTGTTGACTTCTGTAGCTCATGGAAAATCACTAAGAACTGAATAAAAACACAACAATTTGACCGGTCACAGTAATTTTGACCAATGTCTTTGGAAATGCATGTTAAATACTGGCAGACATTTCAGACATTTCAGCACAATTTTAAGCCTTGGCAATACAATATCCATACCATGGGACACAGAGTAAACTGTAGTGAAGGAAAAGTAGGAGTAAAATGAGACAGTAGTCTTGAGCAGTTATATAATAGAATGAATATTTTTTCTTTAGGAAATTTGGGGGGGAAACCCATAATCACATGATCACATTGCTACGGCAACACCCTGGGGTCCTGAAGCATAAGCTTCATTTGCCTCCTGTTTTGTCTTTGCTTCTTATAGTTTCCATGGAGTTCATATTCTAGTTAGCAAAGACAGACAAGCAGATCAAAATATCATAAATAGACAATCACAGATAGAGTATATGAAGAAGATAAAGTCGTGTAGACCATATGGAGTTGCTGCAGGCAAGAGGAGTAATGCCTGTTAGAGGGTTCTATCGTAGGGGAGCGGGGGCAGGAAGACCTGGCTGGGAAGACCACTTGGAATTGAGTTTCCATTGGAACAATTGCAAACGTTTGACACCAGCAGGCTGGACTATGAGGCCCATATGTTGGAGTGGCAGGTTTGGCCTCCCACAGCCAACTGGTGTCAGAACTGGAAGGATGGCAAGGATATCCTGCACCAAACTAAAATTCTCCACTACTGCACTGTAATTTCCTGTGAAGTCTTACTTACGATATTTTAGAAACATGGAAACTTAGTTCTTACTGCCTCCACGAAGTTTCTGGTAACTGGTAATTAAGAGTTAATTTTTCCCTTTAATCACGAAGAAACCAAAAGCTGAACAGCCAATTTAACAGTCAAACTTCCATTTCACTTTTTTAAGATAATCACAATGATTAGAATAACCAGTTTCGGGGCCATAAAATCATTAAAACAAATAGAGCTATGAAAGCTCCGAGAGATCAATCAGGCAAGTCTTTCTCTAGATTATTTTGATTGCATCTCTCTATCAGAATACATAAGTCAATCTATTAATCAATCAAACCATACTAAAAAGACAAATATGGAGAGAAGGAGGATACCCGCCAATGTAGACTTATTTATTTATCCACTTTTGCTTTATTTTACGTGGTTTGCAAAAAGGTGTAAGGAATATGTATTTTTAAAGATATGCTAAAAATAAATGAAAAAAAATAAGTTACAGATTGTCTTTTATACTGCAATAGATGGATCCTTGTGATGTGCTTTGAAGTGTCTTTATCTGTATTTATGAACAATGGATTTTGTGCACCACTTGCAGTTTTAAGCCTAAAGAAATTAAGGCCAGAAAAGGGTCAGGAGAAAGTGTATGGATATCCCCAGTAAGAAAAATGAGCTAAAGGGCTTTAAAATAAACTCAGTTTCACATACATGCAAAGTCTTTTAAACTATTACAGATATTTGTTAAAGTTACAATTTTCATATGCCTCCATTTATTCTTTGTAATCCCTTCCCTTATTCCCTAAAGATGTGTGCTTTGCTTCAGATACCCTCTCCACAGCGAGCAAACTCTGTCACCTGATCCAGCTAAGAGTAACCTCCCTCTAGTCCACAGGCACAACATGATCTCAATCCCTTTCTCTCAAGGATTCCCAGAACAGACACAAGCTCCCAGCCTGCTTACGAATGCAGCACCGCACTTCTCAATAGCATTTTATGACACATTTCTCAAATCAAATTTAAAAGCATAACTGAGTGGAATTAAATTAATGCCGTCTGGTAATGTCAGCAGCACCAGAGCTGTAACAGGCTGGCTTAACTCCCGAACCAGCTAGAGCTTCATGATACATATTCAAGCTCTCCTATTATTTAGAGAATCTGTGTACAGTGGTGTGTGTGTGTGTGCGTGTGTGTGAGCAAGTGTGTGTGTGTGGTGGTGTGATCTCTGGTGTGGGGCTGAACAATCTTTGAAAGCATACAAATCGTTGCAGATACTTAATGATCACATATGCCCCGTGACCTTGACATTGTTAAGTTGACATTGGCATATCCCTTCATGTTCCACAGAGTACATTTAGCTTCATTATGTCATTTGATCATCATAATCACCTGTTGAGGAAAGTGCACAGGTTTTAATCTCCTTCCTTCATTTATTTCTTATTTTACTTGAACCTGACTGTTCAGCCTCCTTTCTACTCCTGAAGTCCAGCAACAATCACACTACCTGCCATTCTAAGGTTTTCTCCATCCCCCTGTTGCTAAATTCAGTATTCCATTGGTAATTCTCACCTTCACAGTCAAACAGAAACAAAAACATTTGCTTAATGATCATTTCCTCACTGTTGAAACAGGTCCACTTCACTTGATCTCAAGATACATACCCTTCATTTTCCTTCCTACCTCATGAGATTTCATAGTGTGTGTGTTTTTTTTCTGGGTCCTTTTAATCTTATTTTTAAGCATTGGCTGTCCCAGGACTCCTCTTCTCTATCTGCAATCACTCCCTTGATGATCTCATCCAGAATATGGTTTTTAGTGCCATCTTACACTAGTGACTTCTATATATATCTCTTCAGTCAAGATGTCTCTCCTGAGCTCCGACTCCCTTTTTCCAAATCCACTGGCATCTCCATATGGATGTCTAACAGGAGAATCAAATATAACCCACATTGCTGCCTCACCTCTCCAGTCTTGCTCCCCACACTCTCAAACACAAATACAAACTCCATCCCTGCAGTTGAGCAGACCACACGCCTGTGCTTCTCTTCGTACCTCAGCCTCTTTTTATATCCTACATCTCATCAGCCAACAGATCTTGTTCACTGGGTCTTCAGTGCATGCCCAGCACCTGAACATCACTCACTCACCCACTAGGACCACCCTACCCCAGGATATCACCAACTGTGAAAGAATTCCTTTCCATGAGTGGGTGAGGTGACATCACCCTTTCAAATGATGCCCATCTCACTGAAAGGAGTTTCCAGAGTCCCTATGGTGATGTATAGGGTCTTGCTAATCTTTTTACTAAATATGATATATTATTTCTAGCACATTCGCACTCACCCACTCTAATCTAGCCACATTGGCTTCCTTACTGTTCTAAAACACACTGGACATACTCTCAGTTCAGGACATACAACTACTCTATTTCCATTTATGATTTTTTAAACCTGGGAGACAATCCCCTGTATAACCTAAACACTTGTTCTATCACCTTCTTCATCCTTCTGATTGGATATTTGCTTCTCATGAGGAAATGTGCACATCGCCTTGAACTGTGTACCTCTCTGCCACATCTTAATCTCCCACCCTACTTTTGCTGTTGTAGTGTTGATGTCCTTATAGTATGAATCACTTTCTATATACCATGCTATTTCATTTATTTGTTTTTGAAGGTCTGTTTCCTGTGAAATGGATTATAATGTCCACCAAGGCAGGCATATCTAAGCACTGAGCTGCAATGCTTGCAATAGAATCTTGCACATAGAAAGTGTACATAACCTGTTCGGTTATAGGAGTAAATATTTCATTGTTGTGTCATGACTTAGTTGCTAAATTTCATGCATATGCATTATTCCATGTAGAGTCTCATATGAAGTTCTGGGAGATAAAGAAAAAAAAAAGGTAGACACTTTGCTACTGAAAAACTGAGATATCCGAGACCTAGTGAATTAAGTGATTTGGCTAAATTCACTCAGATACTAGAGGCAGAAACCAAGATTAAACTCTCAATTTCCACATTGCTAGGCCATTTCTCTTTCACTATCTAATGATTTCTGCCACAAGGAGTGTGGATGTACATGACAATAGGGAGTAAGGTTTGGCATACAAATTTTGATAACTGTCTGGTCGGGTGCAATTTGTAGTTATACCTCTTCCTAATTCATTGAGTTTTTAAAGCTTTCATCTCCTGCAAAATAAGTATAATCATAATTTCTTTGCAAATGAATCATTATAAAGTTTTAATGAGATAAATATATGGAAAAACTGTGGCATGAAATATACATTCAAAAGAATGCAGTTGGTATATGGGATTGTTTTCTAAAAACATGTCGTTATTAGCACATGGGATTGTTTTGGGTAATAGATCTATGAATTTTGGAAAGATCAAAAAAATTAATGTAGAAACATTATTCACTTACCCATGTAGTTTTGGAAATTCCATTTTATTTGGAGGGATACCTAAATATTAGAAACTTTATTTCCTGCTTCGAATTATTGATACAACGAGAGTGCAGTCAAGCCAACCTTAAAATTTAATGCCAACCTGTAGAGTTCAAAGATGTGGTAATCCAAGAGACCTGTGTACCTACAAAACTCCAGAGAGGCAGCCCAAAGCAGGTGGATTTCACATGACTTGAATCTTGCAGGTCCTGAGGGTTCTGTCCCTCTCTAATATTCTGCCTCTGTGAAGGGGGCACATACAGGAGTTTATTCAATGAAAATACATATTTGATTAAATGAAAACTAGGGATGATGAGAGAAGTATTAGAGGTATACAAAGTTTCTGAGTTATGTAGAAAGTGTATAGAGAAGGTCTGAGATCCTTGCTATATAACAAATTGTTTCTAAATTGAATAGCTTAAAACAACAAATGTGTTATCTCTAGATGGTAGGTGACCTTCAGTCAATATCAACATGAAATATCAACATCAATATCAAATATCAATATCTAGTTATAGATGCCAAGCCAATAGAGAACTAGTTTTCTTTATTCATTTCATATGCCAGCAATTTTAAACTATATTTACATATGTTATGTAAAATTATCATCACAACAATCTATGACATAGCAGTTACAGTTTTATTAATTAATTTATTAATCAATTAATTTATTAAGCAGCTATTTATTAAACTTCTATAGCATGTGAGGCACTCTGATTCAGACACAAACAACATACATTAAGATCACCGCCTTCACATGGAACTTTACATTGAACAAAGAGTAAAGGAAACGTATGTATGCATATATATTAAAATGAATTATCTTGTCAAACAATGCTATGTGCTGTCAGAACAATAAAGCAGAGGAGGAAAAAGGAGGCTTCCAAGAACAGAAAAATTAAGTAGTTGCCTAACATTGCATAGCCATCAAGGGTCAGATTAAATAATCTATTCTGAGTCTGACCCCACAGTGTGTGCTAGTAACCATACACTAGAGCCGTAACAAGAACTGCAGCAGTTTCTTAAAGACACATGATCAGTTACGGTGCTTCCAGTAGTTAGAGGAAAGCTTTGGTCAAATAGGAAATTGCTTCACATACCAGGCAGCTCAGAAGTTCTAGTCCTCCGATGCCAGAAATCTGCCTTCAATACGGGAAGAAAGTTGGTACAATGTGAGCTTCCCTTCCAAATGCTCCCACATCCAACATGAGAAAGTAAACATCTTTATTGGAATTTTTGTTCTCCCTGTGTTCTTAAGGACTAAACCCAGGGGAGGTTTACCCTGGGTTTATGAGCTATACCCTGGTCCTCTTTATTTATTCATTTACTTAATTACTTATGTATTTATTTGAGATAGGGTTTTGCTAAACTGCCCAGACTGGCCTCAGTCTTTCGATCCTCTTCCTCAATCTTCTGATTAGCTGGGATTACAGACATGTGCTCCACTCTTGTGAATGAAATCTTCTTGACAAAAATGAATAAATAAATAAACAAAAAAAAACAAACAAACAAATAAAATCTTTCCCAGAGGGTCGGAGTCAACTCCCTCCCATTTTCCAGAGCAGGAGCACATGACCCCCACTGAGCACATCCCTGGCAAGGAAGTGAACACACAGTTATATTCTGGAATTATTCTCGGTGTCTGTGACAGAGTTATCCTCCCACATTAAGCAAGAGATCAACCATGATTTGAACAAAATTCGTTGAAAAGAAAATGGGAGACAGGTAGGAAATCACCAGCATTTGCCTTTAATTTGGAGCAAGTTTCAAGTGGTCAACAGTGGATGCATGAAAAAAAAATTCCATAAATACTTGTTGGTTTGAATTAAAGTAAGAAATCAATTGAGAAAAAGGAGATATAATGAATAAAGAGGTGGGAGTAGGGGCAACAGAAGCACAGGTATTTTTTTTTTTTACTACAATATATAAAGGAGATTGTGCATAACATTAGGAGTGAAGAAACCTCATTCCTCATTAATATGAAGTCATTTGATAGCTGTGTGACTTGCAGTTAATCACTTAACTTCTCTAAGACTTCCTCTCCGGGACAACAATTCCAGTCTAATAATATTCAATAGTCATATCTTAGGAAATACAGAAAATTTAATAACATTTCTGTGTTCAATGGGAGCAGGGAGGAAGCAATACAAGGAAGGCATTGCAGTTAAACTTGGGGATGTTCTTCACACATAGATACAGAAAGAATTAAAAAGGTGTTTTTAAAAATCAAAACAAACTAGGCAGATTACTCAAAGAGCTAAAATGCACATGCATTAGCACACTTATGTTCAGCCATTCTAATTATTTAAAATATTATTTTTATTGTTATTTGAGCAACTATCATTTTCCAGGTACTGGCTAAGTAATTTATGAGCATTGTCTTGTTTAATCTCTAACACTCTAACACAAGTTAGGTACTACTATAGAATACTTTTCTTTCTGAGTCACTGGGATGCATTCTTTATATAACCTCTTCATTTTACAGATGCATACTTTTATTCTGCCATTCAGTGGGTATCGTCTCTATGAATGATATCTTCTGTAGTCTTTTTCTCCTCAATTTGAAGACAGTGGTTCAGTCATTTTCCCTTGCACCAACAAACCATCCATAGTGTTTTGAGAAAGCCGTTGAAAAATCATTCAGAAAATTTTAGCCCAAGCTGGCTCCTAAATGCTGAGCCACATCTGGTTATTCCTTGACCATTCTGTATTTGGTCACTCAGCCTCCACGCCAGCGCTTGCTGCCTATCAATCACTCGCTGCATGACCCTCTCTCTGTGTGTCCTCAACAAAAAATCTTAACTAGGGAATCTTATTAAAAGTTGAAGGTTAGTATTTCATGATGGCTTTCTCTTCAAATCTCTTTACTCATATGATGGGTGTATTTGTTGTGAGAGAGAAAACACAGATTTAAAAAAAAAAAAGATTCAGAGAAATGAGTGTTTTGGCAGGTTTCCCATGATAACTCCAAGGGAAGAACCAGGATGTGGCCAAGGGCAGTAAGTAGATGGTCAGGCAGCATGGAAGTGGTGTTCTGCCAACACCATCCCGTGTACTCCTCAGTGATTGATTTTAAATCTCCCAATGTCAGTTTCCCATTGGTAAAAATGAAAGTAGAAAATTATGCTAAGCTTGGAAAGTAAGTACCTGGCATAGGGGCCTGAGACAGACATCAAGAATCAATCATGGTACTTTTTTCCCATTGAGCCAGTGATGGGTCCCATGTTTTAAGCACTCTCTCAAGGCAGATTTAAATGATTACAATTGGCACATTATCTAGAATATATCTTTCATTGCTGTACCAAAAATAATCTCTAACATCCCTTTTGGATCTAATATTTTAGCAATAGATTATTACTGTGGGAAGAATAATGAACTTAGGATCAGAAGACCAGGTTTAAATTCTGGTTTTGACATTTATTACTTCTGTGACCTTAAGCAAGTCAATTCATATTTTAGCCTGTTGTTTTTAATCTGAAAAATGGGAATAAAGTATCAGTTTCCTGGGGTCAGCATAAAGGTCCAATAAGGTATAGAAAAATACACTCAAGAGCATATAGCGCATATTAGTACATTGTGAAGAGCCAATCACCCCTTAAACTAAACATCAGGGGATAAATGCAGGTGATGGTTCTAAAGGGAATGTGAAGGATGAAGGGAAGTTCCTTCATCCTGTGCCATGTAACGCCTCTTCCCTTATTTCTCTACTACTACTGATGATCCCCATGTCCTGGTCCTGGAGTTAAAATCAGCAGCCCACTCACCCACATCCCATTTATCCCACCCCATGAAGAGGCATGTCCTCATCTCTCAGCTTTGGATATCTGCCTCACAAATCACCTTCTGGATGGCCTGTCGAGGGACAGCCAGAATCTATCAGATCCCTTTTAGTTTTTCCCCCTACCACTACTCCCATGTTTTGTGTAATGAATTAAATCTATTTATAATATCACATCTCCCTTGCTTCTCCAGCAAAGGCTGTGAACTTATGCATTGGTCAAGGACTGGAGAAAAGTATGTCTAGTCAGAAACAGCAGGGAAGGGCATAAACTGTGAAAATATGTGCAGAAAATCCATTGTCTGCAGATAAAAATAAATGACTAGCCAAAAAGTGTGAACTACAAAATAGAGGTTTTCTGCCAGAAAACCAGAGCCTCCATTCCACTCTCTGCACCTAAATGATGGCATCTCTCCTTCCGTTTCTTCTATCCTTTCTTCTCCAACCATATGCTGTTGGAACTCTAGACAAAATCTGAAGTCTCCGTTCTCCATAGCCTGGAGTTCTTGAGATTCACTTCTGTGGTAGGAAGAAGTGGTCAGGTGGAGTTTCAGGTGCCACCACAGTGGGGAGATAGGGTCCTTGTTGAGGCCCAAGTTGGACAAAAACATTGCTTCTCAATGACTGTAGTAATCTATGGCCGAGATCAAATATCACATGTTAGGCTCTCTACAGGTTCAGTAGGTTTGGGTAGATTGGAAGGGACTAAGAAAATAATGTACAATGAAAGTTGTATGTTGAAAATACCACTGAGTTTTAATTTAACAACATACAAATAAATTTTGAGAACTTCTTTAATCTTTTAAGTCTCTTTTCCTCAGAAACAGAATTAAATTGTTAAATTGTCCCCTGTTCCTACTCTCAAGCCCTAGGGAGCTTCCATACCACCCTGAGTGTTCATTGGACATAATTGTTTTAAATCAATTTCATTCTCAGGGATGTTTATGGAAACTCTCTGTCCCTCCTTATTCTAATTTGGCCACGGGAAGATGTTCAAATTGATTGTTCAAAATCAATTTAAGGGACCATTAGTCATCCAGAGGCTAATTGCTGTTATTATCTTATTATTCATCATAATCCCAATAACACAAGAATAATGTAAAATTGAAAAGGTAAATCCAATTTGCTATGCAGTCATCAGAAAAGATCATAGTGATTTCTGAAGCCCTTGG
This sequence comes from Callospermophilus lateralis, assembly GCF_048772815.1. Classification (NCBI taxonomy): domain Eukaryota; kingdom Metazoa; phylum Chordata; class Mammalia; order Rodentia; family Sciuridae; genus Callospermophilus; species Callospermophilus lateralis. The sequence goes on from NC_135306.1 coordinate 15,609,448, forward strand.
GAGTATGTTTCAGGTCTCTTTGCTCTAGTCTATTTGGTAACCATAACTAGGCCCTGTCCTACTGTCCCAGGTCTAACCTTGATCCTTGAGATGGGAGTAATACATGGGGTGAAGCTGTGGTGGTAGGAGGACACTATAGAAAGGTTGTGGTTCTTGTTTTGATAGAGCTTTAAGTCTGAAAGAGATGATCTATCTCTTTACTACCATGCCAAAGACAGAAACAAATAAGTATAAGGGCAATTCACCATTTGCTATAGATGCACTATATAGGGGGTACATAGGTTTATTTTTAAAATGCCTTGGTGACTTTAAAGCTAGGTCCTGAATGATAGTCAGCACTTCATTATTTCAGCAAAGAAAATGGAACACATTCTACCCAAAGGGAATTGCATGACCAAGGCACAGGGCTGGAGGTGTTTCTAAGGAGTGGTGCTACTCCCAAAGTTCTGAGCAAAGAAAGCTTGGATCAGAAGGAATATATATTTAGAGATGAAACTAGAAAGGAATAGTGACCTGTAGCTGCAATGGGCCAGTAAAACAAGCTTAGCAGCTTGGATTTTATATTGGGGACAAGAAGAAACCTTTTTACTGTGGAAAGGTATTAATAGAATTCTCTGACACGTAATCAGGAAGAGAACTCTGGTGCTAATCTTGCAAGCTGGTTTAGACACGGAGGAGTTTAAAAGAAAGAAATGGCAAGATATGAGTCTTTGCAAGTATTAGGGGAGATGAAGAAACTGAGCTATGCTCCTAAAACCTTGTTGCCATGAATATTCTTTTACATGATTTTCCATGGTGAAATCCTATATAGAAATAAAAATGAATGCAGTGCATCTACAAATGATATAGATCAATTTTGATATAGAAATTGAGTCTGTCTACAAAACGACAGGACTTTTTAGCTTTAAAATATTAATTTTGTTAGAAAAAATATAAAGCATGGCATGTCAGAAATAAAATATTTTAAGTTACAGTTACCAGAACTTGAAGAATGAAATCCCCTTCTTAGAGACAATTGCTAAAGATGGTGGAATGTGATGGTCATCATCACCCTAAGTACATGTATGAAGACACAAAGGATGTGTACAGTGAGAGATATGAAAAATGGTGCTCTATATTTGTAATATGAATTTTAATGCATACTGTCATATATAACAAATTAAAATTTTTAAAAAATTAAAAAATAAAAAAGCTCTTTTAATACAGGAGTTTTGTCCCACACATCTTTCAATTCCCACTATCATTTGGAATAACATTTTATTTACATGAGGTACCAAATATTGGTTGAATTCAAATTCCAAGAGCAAGAAAATATTTTAATATATTATGTACCAATCAGGATATTGATTATATCATCCAACTTGGACTTCAATTCATAGCATCTGGTTCACAGTTGGTGATTATTAATGTTAACAACAGGATTTTTTTTTAAAAGCTCAACAACTAGAAAACTGTAGAATATACTTAGGGGTTTGTAACAGTATTCAAGCTATATTTTAAAAATACAAAAATTATAATCAGATTAAAAAGTGTTTTTAATCATTATGCTTCTTAACATATATATTTTTTACATATCTCTTTGTGTGTTTTAATATTATATTAATAAAAATAATTTGTTCTCCCATAAATACTCATTTTAGGAAGACATTTTCCCTTAAGCAATAAGCAAGTAAGTAATTGAGTATAAAATACTTCTGACCTCTGATCTATTCCTTTCTCAATTTTCCATATTATTCAAAAGAATTATTCTGCTTTGTCTTTATCATTTAATCAACATTATTTTTAGACAGATAATATTTATAATAGCTACTACAGTCCTCTGGCATTTTGTATGAGTTAACTCTTACAGATATTTGTGGTGGGAATTTCACAGAGAATATCACTGTGGGTTTGAAAGGTTTCCATGCTCCAGTTAAATGCTCAATCCACTCCAGCCCTTGGTCTTGGTCTCTGACTACCCAGATCTGCTCCGTTAACATATACATCATTGATGTTAAAGAACTGGCATGAGTCAGACTAATATGTGAAGCATTTTGCAAAGTATAATTCATTGCATTTCTGTTGCAACTCTATTAGACATCATAATCTTGACTTTGCAGATAAGGGTCCTAGGGCTCATGGTGATAAAATGTCCTTCTTTTTCAGGCAAGTGGTAAATGGCAGGACCTAAGTTTGAACTCAGGTAATCTGAATCCAATGCCATGTTTATACTTACTTTGGTACCACTCTGATAAATGCACATGTCTGATTAATTTTGCAAGCTAAAATCATTCCTTTGATTTTGATGAACCTTCATCATTTTCAGGGAGAGCAATCTATTCACCAGTTCACTGATGAGTCTGAACTCCTGTGGAAGGAAGAGAAGAATCAGATAACATCAGTCAAAAAATGTGAAGACAATATCATAAACTGACCAATCCTAGCTTGTCAAAAACATTTTATATCCAAATTCATGAGGGAATATCATAGCACAGGAACTAAGAAGAGAAAGTTAAGATAGGGTCTGGATCATAATGTGAGCTATTAAATGAGATAAGGATGTGGAAATGAGAGGGGGCTGTCCAAATCATAGGGTTCACATGAACACTGTAATCTAGGTCTCTGTTGGAATAGGCATTTGTCTCTGAGAAGGTAAATTATCTTGAGTCTTGGCAAAAGAATACTGAAGAATCCAAATTATGGGTAATCTGTTTCCCGTGGAATAAAGACTCAGTTGTCATGGTGTTTTAGGAGCAGAGCTTCACAGACGTAACAAGGTTCATTAAGAACAAACACATAGGTCATGGATTTAGTCAAGCCTTCAGAGTTCCTTGCTTTAATCTAATTCTGGCGACTCCTGGGTGGACAGCCTAATCCACAGGTCAGACTCAATACTATCAGGTGGATACCTGTCTCACTGCCATGAGTTTAAATAAAATAAAATGATCAAAGCTTCACAGAACAATTAGCACAAGGTAAGTGTTCAATATGTAGTAAGCTAAAGGTAAAAAAAAAAAATACATAGTTTGTAAGGCACAGAGAAGATTCCAGACCTAACAAAATATTAGTTTTAAGCCTGTTTGCTTGGGGTCATGGGATGGCGTCCACTCTCTATCCTTGCTGGGTTAGGACTAATTCTGTCCTCCTTGGCTTCTATAGAGCAAGATTACTGGTTGAGATCTCACTGGGTCTTAACACCTTGGTAGGGTTGGGGAGGGCAGAGGCAAATGCAGGCAAAAATTGCAAGTTCTCACCAAGGAGAACACAACAAGGTCTGGAAATGAGCACCTGGATAGGCCTCTCTTCAGCCTGAATTATAATTGCTGGGTTTGTTTTAGTAGTGATGTGTTTATTTGTTTAATCTCTCTGAGTCGACATATCTGGTATAAATACTTCCTGGGTCTTGGTGGATGGACCCTTAAAAGTGGATGAAGGGAGATTTTGTTTCTGTTTCATCCTCCTGATCACCTTTAGTTCAATGACATTAGAAAAAGTCAGGGCAAATTATAGTTATCAGAAATTGTATTACATTTGTCCACCATTTAGAAGAGCATCAGTGCACTTGGAAACTCTCAACAATAATAGGAATACTGGCAAGAGAGGGAAAGCCCTAGATTCTGGCCCTTCCTCTTCAACAGTTTTGTGTAAATTTGACTTCTCTCACTAGGACTGTCCTGATTGCATCCCTCCTGATTCGGATAATTATAGCAATAAGGTACTGTAGTGCCAAAGAAGCTAGCCAAAGACAGGAGTTAATAACAAGGGATGAAGAGAGTGGAAGGGTTTGTGAGAAAAGTGTTATTTAAGTTGGGATGCAGAGGCAGGATGTCTCAGAAGATGTTCAGGTCACTGAATATCTTGAGAATGAACCAAGACTTAAATCTTATCTTCTTTTTTTAAAATATTTTTTAGTTGTACACGGACCTCTGTTTATTTATTTACTTTGTTTATTGATATGTGGTGCTGAGAATCGAACCCAGTGACTCATACATGCTAGGTAAGTGCTCTGCCACTGAGCCACCACCCCAGCCCTTATGTTTTATCTTCTAAAGCATAGAAGCAACGTAATGCCGGGAAAAGAACAATTGAGAGGATTAGAAAACATGGGATCCTGATTATCTTTGTGCCCTCAGGCAAGCCATTTATATTAGATGATATGAGTTTGAAGAATGAGGAAGTCCAGGGCAATTTTTGTGTAATTTTTTTGAAAGATGTATTTTTTATATATAGAGAGAGATAGATTTTTGTGCTCAGAAGACAGGTAGCTACCCTTTCCTTTAAGTCATAAATCATCCCTTTAATTGATAATCAACTGTCCATCAAAACCGGAAGGATGCTTTTGCCTGTCAGGTGTCTGTTTCATTCTTTTGTAATTGGTTTCTGAGCATTCTGATGTATTGGCAGCCTTGACCCTGCCAGTTACTTACAGGAAGGCATAGGGTGGGGCAGAAAAACAAAATGCCATCTTCAGTAGATAAGAGGAAGAAAAATATTTATCTTTCCCTAATCTTTCCATCAAAAATTAAGGCATCACCTTATATGTTTTTAGGAGGTCATGTCAGGTGAGGGCATATAAATTGAATGAGTTGAAGAATGGTAGCCATAATGCATATAAGCAATTATTGTTTGTACCCCTGGAAACATAAGGCTGCCTAGAAAACCATAAAAAGTCCATGGTCTAAGGGTCAGAGTCTGCATTTGAATCCCAAACCAGTTCCAACACCATGAGTGGCTCTGACAAATGACTACTCTTCCTGGAGATGTGGCTTCTTGTAAGATGGTCATAAGAATGTTTCTGATGCAAATTTCTAGGAAGAGTCAAGGAGATAATATAGGTGAAGATGCCAGATCAAACATCTGGCATATAAAAAGAAATTAGTAATGTTGAGAAATAATGGTTTATTGTTCTTTATTGTATTTTGAGTTCTCAAAATACAAGAACAAAGACTGAATCTAAGGTAGGTTGTTGATCCAGCTGAAGGTTAATAAGGCCATCTCTAACTGAGCTGAGTCTTCATGACATTGCAGAAAAGGAAGGCCAGGGTGGATCACACTGAAACCAGAGTGTAAGGTGTTTGTTTGGCTCTCAGAGCAAGTGTTTGTGGTTCCTCCTTCCAGGACATGCAGTTCTTCCAAATTTTGTACCTGCTTCCCTATTCTGTACTTCAGGTTCATTCTCTGCACCCATAGCTGCCTGCTTAATTCTATTTACTCAACTCTAGAGCTGCGTGGTAGCCTGTGATGACTGTTGTTTAGGCTTCCAGTTGCACATTATTTATTGATTCAGTTATCCAAACAATACTCAACACATATTTATTGTGTGCAATAACATCTTCCATGCTAGTGATGCAGCATGGTGAACACTCCAGCTGCTGGAGACCTGAAATTCTACTTAGGAGACATGGAACACAGCTAACCTGTTGGATCAGAGGATGATTTGTACAATGTAGGCAAATCAAGCAATAGCAGGGGATAAGAAATATTGTCCAGAGTGGGTACTTTCCATTTTTAACACAATAGTCACAGAAGCTATCACTGAGGAGGTGAAATTTGATCAAAGTTGTGCAGATACCTAAGAGAAGAAAATGTGAAGAACTTTGCATGGCAGCAAGTGTTAAAAACTACCAAAGAAGACAAAAAAGTTAGAATAGATGGAATGAGATGAGCAGTAGGTGAGGTTGTAGAGGTAAGGCAGGGCCCCGAGTTGTAGAGAATCTTGCAAACTATATTAAATACTTTGGTTTATTTGGAGTGGAATGGAAAGGTGCTGAACAGAAGAGTTATTTATGGTTCCTGCATCAAGCATAAATCTAGTTGAGGCAAAGGTGGCAGATAAGGGAATAATTCTAATGAGAGATACATGGCTACAATGAAAGTAGTGGCAGAGGATTTAACAGGTGTGCAGATTTGGAGTCAGAGCTGAACTGTCCATGATAAGATTGTCTGTGAGATGATAAAGGTGTCAACTGCTGAATTGAAACGGAATTCCCAAGACACATTTGCAAAAGTGAAGTCTGGGTGTGGGTAGATCTTTGCCTACAAAGTTCTCTCATACCCCACAAGATTATGGTGGTAATAGCTCTCCTCTACAGAACAATGGTGGCAGCCAAGCATGGGGACAGTGTGTGACCCTGTTACATGATGGAGATCAGGGCTGAGGGCTCTCGTTTCAGCAGAGGGGAAGGAGACGGATAGTTATCCATAGAAGTGACAGGGGGCATCCCACAGAAGGAATTGAGTTGTCACTATCATTACCATGCCTTGTTACTAAAAGTCCTCTTGTGTTCCTTATTTCCCTGATCAGGATAGGATCTCTAGAGAAATTACATAATAAATTCAAATTTACACGGCCATGTAATGGTTGAAATAAGACCTGGTCCTAAGCTGTCCACCTCTACGTTTCTTTCTTTGCTGTGTTCCAGTATTCACCTTGGAGTGCAGATTCCTCCCTTACACCTTTAATTTTCATATTACAAAATCTCCGAGTGATAGTCTCTGTTCTTGATGTGAGAACAAGGCAAATGAGTGTTCAACGGTTTTGAGTGTATCTCCTGTGTCTTCCCAGTAGAGTTCAGACCAAAGACCTGCCAATTTGTAATTACATGTTTTTGGTTCAGTTACTTAATAGCTCTGAGCCCTAGGATTATATAGGGCTTTTGCTTAAAGTCACCAAAAACATGTTTGTGACATGCTCAACATATTACCAATGCCCATATTAAATTTCTTTAAAAAATGTATTAATACTAATTGTTATTATTAATGGTAATTTCCCTATCTTGGCTGGGTCAATGAATAGACATGCAAATGGATAAAGGAATATTCTGTGACAACATTTTTTTTTTTAATTTTTGGAAAAGCCACTTTCCCTTATTAAGGATTTCTGGTTCTTTGATCTGCTTTGGCAGCCTATCTAAAAGGGTGGGGATTCCAGTTTCAAGCTATACCTAACACATGCTGGGTTGTCTGAATAGAATGGCTGCAGAGAGGAAATGGCCAATAATGTTAAGAACAGAGTCTAACAGAAATGTCTCCAGCTGCAAGATCATCAGGCCCGGAAATTATTTACGCTATTGTTGATCTAGAATCCACTACTACAATTTTAAAATTAATTTAGTCTAATTACCCCCACTTAATAAGATAACTTGTCAGTTATCACCACTCCCATAATCTCCTGAATTTCCATCTCTTTTTAGCCTGAATTATCCTCTTATAAGCTTGTTTTTAATGTATTGCCAAAAAAAAAAAAATCCTTGGAGGTATAATTAACTTTTTCATTCAGAATCCTAATTTCCTCTCCAGCTCTGTTGCTGCAGTATTTAAACTATTTATTATGCAAAGTTGCATAACTTAAACTATGAATTATGTACAAATCTATGAATGCAAGCTCTGTCCTAATCATGGCATTTTGGTGCCTTTCTAGTTCAAGGTAAGCAAATGTGTGGGAAATGAATGCTAAAATTCACAAATGGACTTACATCCAAGACGAGGCTTTTTAAAGGATGATTTATCTATGCCAGTTAGTATTTTTTAATCATTTAAAAATGTGCATTACTTAACTCATATCAATTTTAATTATTCCTCTTGTAAATGATGGAGATTTTGGTGTGAATTTTTGTATACAAGTCTGATGATTAACCTATTTCTCCAATTGTTCATTCACTCATGCACTCTTTCTCCAGCTTATCGAATATTTATTGAAGAACAACTGAGGGTTGACCACACTAGGCATAGAAATGTAACAGTCAATATAATGTACTCAGTTCAGAGGGTAGGAAAAGTGTTCCAGAGAATTTCATGCTAACCTTAAGAATAAGAACTAGATGGGCAAAAGGTGGGTGCAAGCATTTATATCTATGAACTTCTGCATATGTTGGAAGGGGTGGACAAAATTTAAATGGACGGAGGGCAAGCATGTGCACAAGCTAGAACCTCCAATAAAGCAGAACCTATTCAAGGATGATAAAAAAGCATGATTAAAACTGAGAGATTTAAGAGAAGCAAGAATTAAGGCTGTAGAATAAGCAATTGAGAAACATATGCTTATATCATTAACATAAACTATCCTTTAACTTGTCTTTCTAGAGATAATATTTTAAAATGTCACTTATTACATGCTAGAATATAGACTTAATAATTTTTAATTATCAGGTGACACATAAGCAACAAATAGAATCTCAGTAGCAGAAAACCTGAAAAAACATTTCCATTTTTTTTTCTTTAATTGATGTGTCCTATGCAAGTTGTGTAACTTTTTGAGCCTTGGTATTCTCATTTGCCTAACAATGTAACAGAGTTGGCACCCTATAGACACTGTAGGCAGTTCAAGAAACTATTACATTTTGGCATTAAAGTTCAAATGTGGGACATCTGACTCTCCCAAATGCACATTCATTGTCATCTTCAATCATCTTCTAGTCATTTGCCTCTAAAGTGGAAGACGACAAAGCACAGAATAAACAACAGCTCATCTTTACTATTCTAGAACATACTCTAGACACTGTTCTGAATGAACACTTATGTCTAAACAATGGAGCAGTAATTCCTGTTCTTCCCACTTTACATAGGAGGAATGGAAACAAAGAAATTTTTAAGTAATGTGCCTGATATTTGTTAGTGGTGGATCTCACACTTGAACCCAGGCCATCTGGACTGCAGCATCCTTCCCTCACTACCCCTCAGTAGTCTCTCCCTTTAATGAAGTAAATACATAAAAGACAGCAAGCACCTTGCCATCTTTGCTGATGGACACGGACTTCATTTTCATGTGATTCCTAATGATTTCAGAAGAGAAAACGTACCCTGGTTCCAACAATGCAGTGATCTAGAACATGACACAGAGAAAAACCTCATGAATATTTGCCAAGGAGAACAACACATGGATGAAGGAATAAAGGCTAATGAAGAGGATCCCAGCAAAATAGGAAATAGGTTGGGCTGAAGGTCATGAACCAGTCCTCTATCACTTATGGAAAGCTACTTTCTCTATCCAGAAAATTTGTATGCACTGAAAAACAAAATAAGGTGATAAAATTAACCACTGAGGTAGCCGTCATGATGGATATTTTGTTCTAAGATCTCAAAATGAGTAGTCCAACTTTTAAAATGATATTCCTGAGATAAAACTTGATATTGAAGAAAACATTTCTTGGCAACTTGCCTAATAACATTGAAGGCAATTAAAACTAAAGTATTTTTTTTTCCTGGAATCACATTCTATTGCACCAGCTGTGGAGTTTATTTGTTTGCTCAAGTTCGCCCAGTTGGAGTTAATATCTTTGCTTTATATCCCTATTGCACTTTCTCAGTCCCTTTGTTGCAACACTTGTAACAGTCTGGCTAATATTAAGATTGTTTGTGTATATGCCTGTCTCTCCTATTGAATTAGAGCCCCCTAAAGGCAGTGACTGCTCTTATGATCTCTCTATCCCCCACTGTGCCTAACATTGTGCCCAGCATGTCATAAAGACTCAGTGAATATTCATTGACTCCAATGGACTCACATCTCTGCAACTTGACTCAATTTAAATTTTTTGAAATGATTTCGATTTCTTTTCTGTTGACATTTTCTTTATAATAGTAGAAATCAGATTGCTGTTTACAAGAAGCTTTGCAACCGAATTTACTTTTTTGGTAGTTGTCAAAATCTATAATGAAAAAATAGACAAAAATTCAAAATGAAATCAAAAAGTAATAGTGAAAAATAAGATTAATCTACACTGGTAGCAGAGATTAGAACAATAAGAGATGTTTATACTCTAAATTGTGTAAGAAATACATATAAGAATATCTCAAGTTAAACCATGGCTAATTTAAACTATACTATAATACCTCCAAATGGTTCTACATGCTTGCACACAGATCAGTTTCTAAAATGGGATGAGTTATATTAGTTACACATTATATTTGGAAAAGAAACATATGTGAAAATGTAGATGACTTAATTTCTATTCTCTGCTTCGCCCTTTTCTTGCTGAGTTATCAGGAGAAAGCAAGTCCATCTTTACGGTTTAGATATGAGGTGTCCCCAAAAAACTCATTCATGAGACAAAGCAAAAAAAAAAAAAAGTTTAGAGGTGAAATGATTATTTTTTTTGAGAATTTTAACCTAATCAGTGCATTAATGCCTGATATTGATTGACTGGGTGGTAACTGTAGGCATTGCTGTAGGTAGTCACTGGGATCTTCCCCTTAGGATTTGCATTTGGCCCATGGTGAGGGGAGTCTCTCTCTTCATCTCTGCTTCCTGATGGCCATGTCCTGAGCCACTTTTCCTTCACACACTCTTCTGCCATCATTTCTGCCTCACCTGGGTCCAAGAGTAATGGAGCTAGCCATGTATGGACTAAGACCTCTGAAACTAGGAGAGTCTAAATTGTTCTTGTCAGGTCTTTTGTTTTTAGCAGCAAAAAAGTTGACTAAACCATCACCCTAAGTTACTCATGTCCCCGTTTATCAATATGAAAGGTAACAGTTATCCTGAATGATTACATGGTAGTGAAGAGTATACACTCTTCAATTTGATTTTAAGGGTGAAAAACTCTAGGTTCCACCACTAATTAGATACATGACTTTGGGAAATTCTTTAATATTTATATATTTTATTTTTTCATGAGATTTATATGATAATAATACCTTTTCAAAAAGTTAGTGTAGAGTTCAAATACGATAATTGTTGGTATAAAGTCTACTAAGAAATAAGTTGTTCATGAATTTTAACTATTTTTATACCTCTACTTTATTTTTTTTAAAGAAAGAGTGAGAGAGAGGGAGAGAGAAAGAGAGAGAGAATTTTAATATTTATTTTTTAGTATTTGGCGGACACAACATCTTTGTTTGTATGTGGTGCTGAGGATCGAACCCGGGCCGCACGCATGCCAGGCTAGCGCGCTATCGCTTGAGCCACATCCCCAGCCCTACCTCTACTTTATTGTAGTAAGAATCAAAATAATTTTTCCAGGAATTTTACAAGTGACAGACAAATATTTGCAAATTTGAAAGTATGCAAATGGAAAATTATTGATAAAGTCTTTAAATGTAATAATTAATTCACCCTTTTTTTCTCCTCTCAAAAGAAAATGAGTCTCTTATCTCTTGAATGAGTTGGGAGTTATCCATAAGTATATGCAATGGACATAGGGTATAACTGTAATACTATAAAAATCAAACAACAATAATATAATCATGAGTAACATATGAACAGCAGGCACATGCTGTTTCTATAAAATGTCCAAGTTCCATTATGCATTACTGCTTCCAATACCAAGCCTTGAGAAGATTCTGGGGAACTGGGCACATGAACATGTTTTATACTGAACAGAACTGGGACCAGTAAATATGCAGGATTTGGACAGTGTTATCAAGTTTCAGCTTCTGTCCCAATCCTTAATAAAAGGAATGTAATAAGTAGCTTCTTTTTTAAGTCAAATAAAAAGCCAAGAACTAGTAGGCAATTCTAGCGAATGCTCTCCATCAATATTTAGGGACCTCCAGATATCAAAGATTTCACAGGTCATAGTAAATGTTCTCTATCTTCTACTACACTTACTTAGGAGTGGGAGATTCACAATAGGAAGACAGAAAGGACTGCATTCTGCTGCCTGCTGGACTCCCAGGTGCAATCATGTTTTGGTCTAGAGTCCAGATATTTCTGCACTTCCCAACAACCCTCATTGAGGTTTCTCCTGAAGGTCAGAACTTCAGTGATCAATCAACCAAAACAAGACAAACAAGGGGGACGACAGCTAGATGAAGGAGAAAAGTGGAGGAAAGAAACAGGGATCTGAAGGAGAAATTAACTCAGTCAAAACAACTCAAAATTCTTATATATATATATCATACATCATATATATATATATATATATATATATATATATATATATATATATATATATATATATATTATAACCTTACTGAAAAATAAGGGTATGACAAACTGTATAACATATTATACAATGTTAATAAAAGAGCCATGCACTTGACATAAATATATTTAATATATTTAATATCATAAAAGTGTCATTTTTTCAGAAATTAAGATGAGAAAGAGAAAGATCAAAAGATGATATATGAAAGAATGATCAAGAATGCAGATATAAGTGATTTTGACCAAAAATACAGGATATTTAGAAGTCTCAAAAAGAAAGAAAAAATGAATGGACATTAAAAAAGCAATTAAACAAAAAATGAAAAAACATTAAGAAAACCATTGTGTCATAATATTAATTTTTCATTTTAGTGTTTTTGTTGGTATATTATAGTTATACTTAATAGTGGGGTTCATTGTAATGTATTCATAGATGCATACAGAAATTTAACTTTGATATAAGATTTCTTTAAATATAGCAACATAATTCTCTATATCAACATAGTAATGGGGAAAACTTGATGGCTTCTACATTAAAATATTTTAAAAAGGCAACCAAGAAATTGACAAATCACACTTAATAAAATATAGTTATACCAGAATTTAACAAAAGTATTTAATGTTATATCAGGAAGATGAAAGAAATGACTGCTACCTACATTAGCACTCAAAGATCTCTTGATGTTCTAGCAAATACCAAAAAGCATAAAGTCCCATATTTTGTGCATTTAATACTTCAGGACGAATGATTTAAATCTCTGTTTTTCAATAAGGTCATATATCTAGAGAACCTAAAGTTTCAGATAGAAGAAACTTATAGAAATAGTAAAACAATTTCATAAGGTAGCTAGGTATAAAAAAATTATATGGAGGGTGTGTGTGTGTGTGTGTGTGTATTCATTCTAGCAATAAGCAACTAAAAAGAGCAATAGAGAAATAATAAAGCTAGCTTCAAAGTAATAAAATGAATAGAAATCACATTAACATGAAAGGAACAAGACCCATAAGTATAAAAAGCCCACAAAATGTTATCAAACAACACAAAGAAAACAAAAGCCCACTAGGAAAAATGATATTCCTTTCAATGGAATGATGTAATATTGAAATAGGTCAATTTCTATTAGTACTTAATATAAAATAAATTATGAGAATATAATATAAAATTAAATCATTTCTAATTAGAATAAAACTATATGCTTTACCCTTCTATAAATATCTATCTCTTACCAATTTATTAGCCACAGAAGACTTTCAGAAATGATATGATAGTTCACATACTATCAAATTAATATACATCAAAAGTATCAAAAGGTTGTCTTGCCTTGCCTTGCTAATATTGGAACAGGTTATAACAACCCTGTGTTCAACTCAAAGTTATATTGGAATAAGAACAGAAAATACATCAGTCTCTGCAGGCTAATAATAGCTTATCTATTCTGACACATTATCCAATCATGATAGCTTTGCCATATTTTAGATAAACATGCCAAGTGTACTACTATTTAAGGACCTTTACATGTGCCGTTCCCTCCAGTTCAAATGCTACCCATTAGATACATGCACAATATGCTCTTCAGCATCCTCCAATGTTGAAATGTTATTTTATGATAAAAGACATCTCTGGAACTTCAACCTCAAGGAGCACCCTCTGCCCTTTGTTCCCTATGTTACCCTATCATCCTCAGTTAGTTACAAATTTAGTTAGTAGCCTGTTTTTGTTTTCTGCTTTCCTCTACTAGACTATAAACTCAATGAGAATGGGTACTTAAGTGGTTTTTTGTTTCACATTATAAATCCAGGACTTAGAAAATTCCATGGCACAAAATATACATTCAAAATTCTAAAATAAGTCACAATATTTATATGAGAATTTAAAATGGAACAAAGGCAGCATTTCTATATGGGGGAAAGGGATGGTTGGACTAAATAGAGCTGGCACAACTGGCTGCCCATCTGGAAGAAAATTAAGTTGGAGCCTGTCTCACATCATAGAAAAATAAATTCCAGATGGTTTTGAAGCTTAAATACAAAAAATAAATGATTAAATAAATAAAACAAAAGTATCACAATATAGTCTAAGCATAGGGGTAAACTTTATAATTGAGAAAAGAAAGAGATGATTAAAAATACCATACTTGTCTGTTAAAAAAGAACATATATGTAATAACTGTTATCTTATATAGATGATATATCTATTATTTATATACTACACAGAAGTATATATGCACAATATAAACATAATAAGTAGCTTTAAAAAAGACTACGGGAAATAAAATATTTACCAACTTGGCAGCAAGAAATGAAGATTTGAGATCATTTATTAAAAATTTATTACAAATATAAAGAAAAAACTAAGAATAAAAGTATATCATTTTCAATATCAAGTCTCATCATTTTCAATAGTCAATGACAATATGAAAGATTTAATACCAGCTAAGAAAATACAACTTGCAGTTATTATGAAGTACACTTTCACATCTACCAAATCAATGAACTTTATCCATATGTCTCATTTTCTTATATGTAGGTCACCTATAAAAACCTAGAAAGTTTTATAGGACACCCATAAATTTGCTGAATTTAAGTTTTTATAAAGGTATCCTATAGATAGGATGATGGGATATAATGAATGAATGATGTAATATTTCATAGTGGCATTACAGTATAAAAATGCTATCATCCATTATATAAACTTGCATTTAATAGAACTTCTGGAGAGCAATGTGGCATTATCAATAAAAATTAATATTATTTATACTGTATGTGTTAATCAACTTTGGTTGCAATAACAAAGAATCCCCCAAATAATAATGACTTGGAAAAATGATAGCTATTTACAAGTATGAGATTCATCTGTGACTCTGGTGTAGTTGGTTAGAGTTTGTCTGTATGGGAACCAGGTTCAAGGCAGTCACTGTTGAGGGACTGTTCTTCTTTTGAGATAGCACAAAACTCAGGAAAATGTTAAGATTTTACCCTTCAATGTCATACCCCTTTGATTCTAGCAAGTGCAAATTCTCTGAGGTAGGAAGGTGCATTTAAACCTAAGGCATGAAGAACAAGAGAGTGAATACTCTAGTAAGTAATAGTAATACTTAATTAATACTTAGTAATACTCTAATAGGTAAAATTAATAATAATAAAGCATCTATCATCTGTCAAATCAGAATGTTCACTCCACTGACCTATCCTATGGAAATCACACATGAATATTTATCTGTTCAGAAAGCTGAATAGTGTTCCCCCAAATATCTAAGACCTAATCTCCTGAACCTCTGAATATGTAATCTTACATGGTGAAAGGGACTTTGTATATGAAATTAAATTAAGGGTTTTGAGATTGGGAAATCATCCTGGCTTGTCAGTGTGAACCTGGTCATCAGAAGTATACTTATGAGTGGGAAGAAGGAGGATCAGTTGGTGAGAGATTTGTGTTGACGGAAGGAACAGGTTGAAGTGATGTCAGCAAGGTGCTAATGACACCAGAATTGGGAAGCTTCGAGAAATGAAAGATAAATAGGGAGCAGTTTTTACCCTAGAGCCTCCAAAAGGAACTGTCAATAGACTTTAGGACTTCTAATCCCTAGTATTGTAAGAAAACTATTATTTAAACTACTAAATCTGTGATAATTTTCTTTTTTTTTAGGTGGACATGATACCTTTATTGTATTTATTTGTTTTTATATAGTGCTGAGGATTGAATCCGGTGCCATACACATGCTAGCCAAGCACTCTACCACTGAGTTACAACCCCAGCCCTGTGATAATTTTTTTATAATGACAATAGAAAAGTAATTCTTCCTCACATGTGCCTTACCAGTCCTTTATTTTTTGTGCAAACATCAGAAAGTATTTACACAAATTAAGATATCTATGATATCACTAGATGATGTAATCTTGTGAACCATAGTTGTATATTGTTGTTAACTAAAATGTCATTATGAGGTATGTGTGTGCACACGCGCCTGCACACACACACACACACACACACAAACACACACACACACTCACACAAGGATGCTAATTACAACATGGTTGATAATGCCAAAATATAGAGACAAAGCAGATTCCATTCATTATTAGAGAGAAGTTAAAAATCACAGCACACCACGGAATATGTCTAAATCATAGAATATGATCTACTAAAAATATGAATTATATCTGTAATGATTTATTTGGAGGATATTTTGAGTGATATTATTAAAAAAAGGCATGATATCAAAAACATGTAATATGATCCTATTTTTATAATGAACCAGGGTGATGATTTCATTTTTATGAAATAGAATGGTATTTACATTACTCTACATGTCTGCATTATATATATGTACATATACACATATGTGATTATAAATATTTTTGGTATATACTGCATATATAATTTAATTGTAGCAAAAATATATAATGATATACATCCATATGTTGCCTTGGTTACCTGGGGAGCACACAATGATGATTTGGTTGGAGGGAAAAGAAGAGCAATTAGAAAGCCTAACTTAAAAGAAAAAAAAAAAAAACACCTGTATGATGTGATTTGAATAATATAAAATTACATATATAATTATAAATTCAAAAACAGTTAAGTGCCATACACATCTACATTGCCTCACAAGACTATCTATGATTTATTTTTAATTGGTGGGGATGGGGAAAATTTAGAGATGCAGTATAATGTAAATAACATTATAATGATAATGTAATAACACACATATATGCACACATACATCTGAGCCCTATGTACTATTCTTGTAATCATAAACAGACTTCTGTGTATCTATAATTATTTCCAAATAAAAAGTTTAAAAAAGTGAAAAACAAGGACTAAGTATATAATTCAGTGGTGGAGCATGTGCTTAGCCTACTTACAGCTCTGAGTCAGCATATAAACAAAACAAAACATTTTTTCTAAGTGTTTTTTATTCCTTTTATTTTAACTATAGGATTATTATTATTACTATTTTTCTAACAAGAGTTGATGACCCATGTTAGTATAATCTCAGGATTATTTGGCATTACTTAATGTAAGAATTGTTTACTGATAACCTATTTGAGCCAACTATCATAACAGGCAATTTTTATACAGTGTAGATTTCATCTCTTTCACTTGAAGAGCTTAAATTCGACTAGGGGTGCAAGACTGGAGAGACCGGACAGTTACTACCAATAGATTTCCAGCCACAGCCCACTAGAGCCCAGCTTTAGAGGAGATGTCACAAGCTCTCCTCCAAACTACAGTCAGGAAGAGCAAATATAGTTTAGCATAACTTATATTTTGAATTTGTTAATCACAGAAGTAACAAAGTCTCATGTTTTTTTAAGAAACTAGAATGATTGAGAAAAGTTGACAGAGGAAATCATAAACATTCTGAGTTCTTTCCTTTTGGTTTTTCATATAACATAAATAAAATTACATTTATATAGTAAAGTATAATTGAACCTTATCTTTATATTTTTCCTATTTTTAAATTAGAACAGTAAATTTCATGTTAATACAAATTATCAGTAACTTTTTTTCTTCTAGAACTCTCAAAATCACCTTTTATTTCTATTTTTTTGTTGAAGTAAAATTAATGTGCAAAGCACTGCACATATTTAATGTCCACAAATGATGAGCTTGGACACATGCATACATCCGTGAAACCATCACCATCATCTGGGTAATAAACATACCTATCACCTCTAAACATGTCCCCTAACTCCATTTGTTTCAGTTCATGTGATATAAACTCTTATTTGGCACCAATTCTCTTCACACGTTTTTGGTATGCAGTACAGTGTCATTAACAATAGTAAGCTATAGGCACTATGTTGTATGGCAGATTTCTAACACGTATTCATCCTGCCTAAGTGAAACTTCAAACTCATTGAACAGATCCCTATTTCATCCACCCCCTATGCCTGGTAACCTCTGATCTAGTCTTGTCTTTTCTGAATTTGACTATTTCCATATCTCATTTAAATGAAATGAGGCAGGATTTGTCCTTCTGTGACTAGTTGATTCCACTTAACATAGTATCACAATGGATAGCATTGTGAAATCATTCAATTTCACAGATGTATAGTGTATGTTCACCTTTGCTGTGCCAAGGGGCTGACTGGTGGTGCCCAGGAAGAGGGAGCAGCAGAGTCGTTGCTGGCCTTCACCTTGACTGAACCATCCATCTGCTGTCCTCTATGAAATGTCTTTACCCGTTTTCATTGTTGTGAATGAGGTTCTGATAAACATCTTACTGAAGAAAACTTTCATTGAATCTAGGAATGTTACTTTATGATATATTCCCTGAAGTAAAATTATTTGGTCAAAGTGGAAAAATAATTTTTAAGAACTTTGATACCTTTCACCTGCCACACAAATTAGATGAAGAAGGTTGCAGAACTCCAGGATTCACAATCAATCATTGTGACCTTGATGCTAAGCATATGCCATATAAGAGGCTAACAACCTTGCAGATTGTTTTTAAGTGTTTTATCCCAGTAGATAAGACTCAAGTGAAGCTAACCTATCACTAAAAGGAGATGATATATAACATTTATTTACTTGGGGTTTATTCTACATCAAATACTGCTTTATATTTGCTATTTTTTATCATATATAGAAGATCCTCCACAAATCAATACTTGACCAATAAACTTCTGCACATATAAGACTGTAGTTTAGGTAATGCTTTGATTTGCACGATTTCATTTATGACCAACAAGTTTTATCACTCTAAAAATATGTTTCCATTTGTCTGTTTTCCCCCTGAGTTCTCTCATTCAATAAATGTGTAGTAGCTGATTTTTCAGAATAATGTCAAAAAATAACTTCAAGTGTGATTTACATTTGAAAAAGGAGGGAAGGAAAGTTTTAAAGGAACTTTATGAAAGCGTTTGAAGCTTTGAAAGATGATTTTCCCCTCCTCCTCAACAATTTCTGACAAAAGCTCAATTTGGTACTTTGCCCTCCAGCTGGTGGTGTCCCTTTAATTTTGTGGGACCTTAGTTTGCCTTCTTTTCTGATATCCCAATGAAAGAGAAAACCAGACGATGTGACCGTACTGATCTGAAATGCTTCCTTCTCTTGTTTCTCTCCCACCACCTCCTCACCACTAGACTTTCCTTGGAGAAATGCCATTCTTTCTGACAATGGAATTCTGTTGCTACAGTATTACATGTTACTACATTATTACAATAATGTAGCTATTCTATGGGGGGGGTACAAAATAAAACAATTCCTGAACTTAAAAGACCCACAGAGTATGTAGAGGAGAGAGAGAGAGAGAGAGAGAGAGAGAGAGAGAGAGAGAGAGAGAGAGAAAGAGAAAGGGAGGGAGGGAGGGAGAAAGGATGGAGGAAGGAATGAGAAAGGGAATGGAGGAGCATCTTAAGGATTAATATTCACTCAAGGAAACCATTGAGATGCATCTTCAAGAGATACAAATAGAGTCCGCATATTGTTCAGAGTCTGAGTTTGTGGAACACAACACAGTAGAAATCTGGTTAATACCAGATGTTTGGTGCTATGTTCTATAGTGATAATAGCAACAATTATAGCTTCCTACTTTTTATGAAATATACCACTTTGCTGGCTTTGAAGTGCATCCTCACAAAACCCCTGTATGGCAGGCAAGTGAGCTATTTATTACTAATCCAGCTTGCAAAAGACCAAGCCTTGAGGAGTCAATGTTGGCTCAGAACGGTTCAGTCACTTAACACTGGAGCCTGTATTAGGTCCAGATTTTGTGAATCCAGATCCATTTTTTTCTTTTTCCTCTTTGCACCCTTTAAAATTGGGAAGGAGGAGACCATTTATATATGACTCTGTTATCCCTGAACCAGTCATCGTGATCTTTGCTGAATCAGGGAAAAATACAGCGAGAGGTCTAGAGAGATGATGAGATATTAGAGAAAAAAAAATGTCCTTCTTATTTTTCAAAACATGGAAATAAGTTAAGTTTGACAAACTACAGACTGTTGATTTTGACACCCACCCAAAAC
Source organism: Callospermophilus lateralis (assembly GCF_048772815.1). Classification (NCBI taxonomy): domain Eukaryota; kingdom Metazoa; phylum Chordata; class Mammalia; order Rodentia; family Sciuridae; genus Callospermophilus; species Callospermophilus lateralis. The sequence continues at coordinate 15,629,267 of NC_135306.1, forward strand.
ACAATTTTAGAACAATGAATTGATGGAAAGATTGGAAGGTCCCTGAGAGCTGAGATGACTTATCCATCTTGAAATCTTTTGTTGTCTGGGCCTTGGCATGGCAATAATTGACTCACTGTAGTTTCTCTAGGCAAAAATCCCACTGGAGAGTGTCTTCTGATACGTGGAGGGACCACAGCTGCTTTGATTTCTTATAATCTATACCAACCTCATCCAGTTATTACATATAAGTGAATACATATAAGATGCTTGCTCTAAGAACAGTCCTTCCAAATTAATGGCTACCTCCATATAGAATTTTTGGAGCTGCCTCTGTGTTAAGCCAACCTCATTTTCTCTTATATTAAGTTTACTAGACCAGAAAAAGTTAGTAGATAAGATGTGTCTGGACTAGAGCAAGACATTTGTCAAATGTCTTTCCTTATATCCATGTGGAAAAGGCTAGCGTAATTAGAGGAACTAGTGACCGGCTGAATGATTTTATCCAAATGGATTCATATGAGTCGAGAGTGAAATTTCTAGTTGGCTGCTTTGAGAGGAGGTAGAAAGTAAATTAATCTCTTTTGTTTTCATTTTCATTTCACAATGATAATAACGATTTTTAATATTGTTTCTGGGTTTTTTTTGTTGTTGTTGTTGTTGTTATTCTTGTTTATTTGTCTGATTAGGAAAGATTTCCCCCAGCCCCCATCTTTTTTGGGGAAGCGTCCTTTCCTTCAACCCATGTGATCCTGGGAGCACAGTCAACATTTTTATTTCTATTCGTCTGACCAGAAAAATAGGTATATGATCCACCCTGACCAATTAGAAAAACCCATCTTCCCTGGACCCAGGGATGAGTGACATCTTACACTGTATTCATAGCCTGTTCTCTATTAACTACTACCCTCACAGTCTAGCAAAGTCAGGCCTTGTTCTCCTCTAGCTTGCTGGGAAAGAAACTGAGGTGCAGGAGAGCTCTTTACATTTGCTCAAGGTCACCCATCTAAAATTTCTGTGTGCCGACTCATATCCTGTGACATTTTGTTTTCCAAGCTCTTCACCCAGGGTCAGTGTTTCCATTAGGCACAGTAGGCACAAAGGCACTTTTAGGGGACCATAAAAATGTTTTTATTTTGATTGCTTTTTTAAATCAGAAGAAATATAGTAATACTGAATGTGTGATAATGAATTCAGCCTGGATCCTATCCATCTTTTCACCAATGGAGGCTCAAAATGTATTTAAACATTTTTAGGGTAGAAGGGACTCCCTTTGGCAAAGTACTTAGGACATGCAAAAGGCCTAACATGGCCCTCCCTCCATGCCAACCCCACTTTCTCACACCATGTCAGGCACGAGAGGAACTGTGCAGGTGGCAGAGTGTGTGGGCAGCAGGAAGAAGGTTAGGACAGCAGACATGTATAGGGACAGCTTCATGGAGAATGAAGCAGACCCTGTGCAGAAGGAAGAGCTGCCGTGGTTAAGCTGTACCTTGCGCTCCCTCAGCTTCCTTTGTCTCTGTGTCCTCAAGAATGTCACAAGGGGCATTTCTATCTTTGCTGCCTTCCACATGGGACATAAGGTGCTTTCAAAAAGTTTCTTTGAAAATGATGAGGAGGCTAAGGAGATGAACACTTCCCTTTTAAAATTCCAGGATATCTGAATGTAGCAACAAGAGCAGCCACAGCTGATATTTGTGTTATTCTTTGTGGCTGAAAATTATAGGTTTTGGATTCTAATGACTTTTTTTTTTGTCCAAATCTAAGCCCCATTCTTTCTCAGCTGACTCACACCCTGGATTTCACCTGTCTTCATGTCAATAAAATTTAAAAATATGTACTTTAGTCATTTTTTTTTTTAATGGAAGAAGTTTAAGAAGTTACATAGGCACCCTAAGCTCAGTATCCTCAGTGGAGAGACACAGATTAACCATCAGGAGTTATAAAACACCTTGCAGGTGTTCAGCTCCCATTGTCTATATGAGAAAACAATTTCACATGGCAAAAACAAATTGCTCAAGATCACAATCAGCACAGTTCAAATTTGGTAAAGAATCACTGAAATGGCAGAGGCTTCTATGAAGATGAGACCATCAGCAGTTACATTAGGTTTCAAGTTGCTGTGAGAAGGCAAGGATTAACATAAATTCAAGAGAAATGTTCTGCTACCTCCCAGTCCCACCCTTGTCTCCACTATTATTTCTGAGCAGCCAACTTGTAATATTTAGCATCCCTTGTTTCTGGCTTTGGTAGCATCTTGGGGATTTCACACTTGATTTATTGGCTCATTGGGAAATTTCTAAGGAGACCAGGAGACAGCAGTCACTTTTTTATTTTTAATGCAAATATTTCTCCCTTACCACTTCTACCAAAAAAAAGTCCACCAATTCAATGATTATGGTTACTTAGAGCACAGGAGACTTTAATTATGAGGTAGCAATAATAATTACTATATTAATAAAAGACTATTTATTCTTTTTTTAAAGAGAGAGAGAGAGAGAGAGAGAGAGAGAGAGAGAGAGAGAGAGAACTTTTTAAATATTTATTTAATTTTTTTTAGTTTTCGGCAGACACAACATCTTTGTTTGTATGTGGTGCTGAGGATCGAACCTGGGCCGCACGCATGCTAGGTGAGTGCGCTACCACTTGAGCCACATCCCCAGCCCTATTTATTCTTGATCTATCCATCATGTTATATAGTTTGAAAAATGATTTTGAATGTAGTTTCTTTGAATCCCTGTGATACTGGGAGGAAGGTAAGACAGGTATTATTCTACCTAATTTACAGATGAAAACATTGAGGCTCAATAAAGTGAATTAATTGCCTAATATCACACAGTCCTGAACTGAGCTTTATCTCCAAAACTTTTGCATGATGTCCTTGGTGACAATATGGTAAACTTCCAAAGATTTCCACAACCATTTACTTAATGAGCAACTGGATAGCCACATTTTTTAGACCTCACTTTGGAGACGCATGTAGTTTTTATGCTCACGATTTAATCTAGTTCAGCCAATGTTGAATAAAAATATTGAATAAGATGTAATTCTGCTGGAAGAAATAGGAATAGTCAAAATATAGATTTTTCCCAGAACATTGAGAACTTTGTAATGTAGTAGAGGGGTAGATGTACTGAGAGCTAATCACAAGAAAACTTTGCTGAAATCAGGCAGGGCTACGCCAAATAGATACAGAAAACATACGGGTGATGAAACGGAAGAGAAATTACCTCCTTTTGGGAGATTGGTGAACGATTACAAAAGAAGACTATTGTTAGGGTTTGAGGATAAGAAAAATGTTGATGGTCAGAGAAAGAAGAAGGAGAGCAGACTAAAGGAATTACTGTGAGAATGTATATACAGTACCTAACGTGCTTATAGATTAGCAAATATTGTAATTTTCATTTTGTGCATTGATCATCATGAGCATGGAATTTATCAGCTTCCCTAAAATTTTAGCTTGTGGAATTAAGAGAGGAAACTTGATTCTGATCTGCTGTTCTTCCAGCTACGTGGCTCAGACCATGAGGGGCCTGATCTCTCCTTATTCAGGGCTCACCAACTAGATTTTCAGATGCTTCCTTCAATCTGTCACAACGGGACAACAGGGAGGCTGCTTCTTTTTTTTTAATGTAAGTTTTTTATTTATATATGACAGCAGAATGCATTACACTTCTTATTACATATATAGAGCACAATTTTTCATATCTCTGGTTGTATACATAGTATATTCACACCAATTTGTGTCTTCATACATGTACTTTGGATAGTAATGATCATCATATTCCACCATTATTAATTACCCCATGCCCCCTCCTTTCCCCTCCAACCCCTCTGCCCTTTCTAGAGTTTGTCTATTCTTCCCATGCTCCCGTTCCCTATCCCACTAGGGGATCAGCCTCCTTATATCAAAGAAAACATTCAGGTTTTAATTTTGGGGGATTGGCTAACTTCACTTAGCATTATCTTCTCTAACTCCATTCATTTACCTGCAAATGCCATGATTGTATTCTCTTTTATTGCTGTGTAATATTCCATTGGATATATATGCCACATTTGTTTTTTTATCCATTCATCTTTTGAAGGGCATCTAGGTTGGTTCCACAGTTGGGAATTGTGCTATTGGGAATTAGCTATTGGGAACTGTGCTGCTATAGACATTGACGTAGCCAGTATCCACTTCTCATTTTAAGTCATCTATCTGTCCATATCAGTGAGGGAAAGAAGCCTCTGCTTGCTTCCACCTGACTCCTAGTACCAAGACACAGGTCAAATGGCTTGTTGATTTGTGGCAATAGGCAATAAAAATGCATTGTGTTTGGTATTTGGAGTATTTTACAACTAAAAAACTACACAGAATGGTAAAAATATTCATCCTATTTAACACTGTTTAATTCTGAGTTGACTTGTGGATAAAGAACACTGGCTGTGGGGTAAGGAGAACTGCATTCTGGTCTCAGTTCTGCAGTGTGGCCTTTACTAAGCCCTTCCTTATGAGGCTTAAGTCCCCATCATTAAAAACATTACTCATGAATTAACATTCCTGCACTTTAACATTCCGTGTTAATTGTCTAACAAAAGGGATTCCAAGGGTGATCCCATCCAAAGATTCCTTGGCTGGTTCAGAATAAGTGATCATTTTCTTTTTCAAAAGAAAAATTGTTGTATCTTTTGTCCTAGTGACCCTTTGGGGAAATGTGTGAAGGAACAGAGACACACACACAAGAAAATCTGCCTTTGAAGTATTTTGTCCTTATCAAAGTCCAAAACTCATTTATGTCTCTGATCTCTGTGTGGAGCCAGTTCTCTCTCTTTCTGGCTCTCTCCCCTGCCCCCTTCCTCCTTATGCCTTTTTGCAACATAGTGAACAACGCTAGACACTGAAGCCAGACAACCATAGAGACACAGGATTTCATCCAGCATCCAATACTTCTCACCATATGGCCTTTCCTGAATTATCTTGCCTCTTTCTAAGACTTGATTTTCATACCAATTAAATGGAACAAGTAATATTTATTTGCAATATTGTTCTGTGGATTATGTAGAATGAAGTACTGGCCAAAAAAAAAAAAAAAAAAAAGTAAAGGAAAAAAAAAGAGTGAAAAGCCCAATAAAATAGGAACTATAATGAGAAAATCAAGTTCAGCATCTTCTCTATTTTTGGAGGCAATCAGTAGAACAACTAAAAGTGTAGTCATACCAGATTCACATCATGGCCATAGCATCCACTTAACACCTCTAAATCTGAGCTTATCTGTTATATGGATATCATTCTTTCTGACGGGACTGTTGTGGGTGTGATATGAGGTAATGTCTGTATAACAATTTGTGTATAAAAAAAGATTAAAGGATTGTTATTGTTGTCATTGATAATTCATTAATTAACTCATCTATCCACTCCATCATCATTATTTCTGTTCTATAAAATATTTCCTGAGCTCTGTAGACGTCCTGAATTCTATTCTGTCCTGGGCAGATAACCACAACTATGCTTCATTTATTTTCTTCCCCAATATGAGATTATACTTTAGAAAGTTAATAAAATAAGAGACATGTAGATATTTCCAATCCAACATTTCATAGTATGCACAAGAACCAATGAAATGTCAGAGAAAAACCTTTCGTTGGCTAAGGGAGTATGTTCAGAGAGGGTTTCCTCAGGGGGATGATGGATCTGTTGAGTCAGGAAGGATTAGCAGCTACAGTTCAATCAAAGGAGGCCTAGAAAGGACGTGGAAGGCACTGATGGCACAGAGGTAATTCTCCAGTTTGGGGTTCTCTTAGAAATCACCTGGGGAGCTTTCGAAGACCTCAATCTCTGAGCCCTTTCAGGTCAATATAAACTGTATTTCTGAGAAAGCGAACGGACTTTAGTGTTCTTAGAGCTCTGTGAGTGATTTCAGTGTGCAGAGAAGTGGGGAAGCAATGGCTTACAGTATGGTGGCATAATTAATATGTGGATAGAAAACAACAGTTCTGAGATGAACAGGGGCCTGTGAGGAAGAGCATGAGAAAAAGGGCAACAAGCAATTGACTTTAACATGATAATTAGCCAACACAGAGTTTAAGAGGAGAGGTCAGCAGCCATTTTTGAATTTTAGAAAGATCTCTTGAAATGTAACTCGGTGCTGAATTCCAGAGGAAGCAAAATTGAAAAATAATGTGAAGTGAAATCTTCAGAAAACATATAATTCTTCAACTAGTCCAGGAGGAAGGCTTTCTAGATATACCTAAGGGACATGTGGTATTTATAGATATACTGATCCCTTGGGTTTTACCTTAGAAATCCAGAAAAAGTTCTTGGTATATTGAAACTTTCATATTTGCAGTTTTAAGATTTTCTTAAAATATTGAAAACACATACCAATGAACCTGAGTGACCGTTCTTCAAAGGGTATTCCATCCTTGAGGTGTATGAAGCCCGTGTTATACTGTAGATCAGGCCAGGTTATTAACGGGCTGGTTCTTAGAGACAGGAGGTCTCCAGGCTTCCCAACCTTCTTGTGCTTGATCCTTCTCTCTTCTGGTTAATTGTTCTCTTTGCCCTTCAAAGCACTGGTGTGTATAATTCTACCTGTCATTACTAAAATCAGTGCTTCTATTAAAAATTATTTTAAAATGAAATGTACCACTGACTTCTGGCTCAGGCTGGAATCACTGTGGATCTGGAAAAAACTCTGGGAATGGAATGAATGACATGTTGTAAAGAGAGCTGTGAGGCTCAGCAAGTCCTGGGTGTGGGAGGGAGATATCTTTTGACAGGGTGGAGGGCACTTACTGCAAGGGTACCTAAAAGCAGACCCCTATCATGACACCAGCAGGCAGAGCAAGGACAGATCAGGTCATTAAGCAGCCGCTGAGGCAACAAAGACCCACACTGACAAGGGTGCATCTGACTAGCTTCTTCTCCAAGGGAAGGATGGAAAGAGATGATCCTTCTGGACCCTAAGGAAGAGACTCAGAATGCACAGGCAGCTACCCCAAACTTCCTGCTTCTTGCTTCTCGAAGGAGCCAGACCTCCACAAGAAAGCTGAGAGTTACATTTTTATGACTCAACAGTGACACCCAGTGACTCTCTCCGTCAATCCCAGGTGGCTGTTCCCGGAGGATCTTCCAGAAAACACATTTCAGTCTCCATTACCTTGTACTCAGGCTGCAGCAGCAATCACGTCAAATTCAGTCCTGAAACAGACAAACATAATAATAAATCCAAATTTGTATTAACAGAATCATCTGGCTGTTGAAATATATTCCTATCCCCTGTGGGGCCGAGTCAGATACCAGACATATGCCATGTATGCTTAACTTTGGAATCACAAAAAGAGAGTATCTCCCTCATATCCTGGGCCTGAATTTCATGGGATCTTATTGACTGTCAATTTGGAACATGAGTGCACTTACTCATGTGTCCCACATACACGTTTGGGTTCACAAGATCTAGAATTTGATGATGGAAACATGATCCCAGAAACAGGATAAATAGGCACATATTATTATATATTAGGCCCCAAAACCTGGGCGTGGAGAGAAAAATTAACAATTTACAGTATAACCAGAGGGAAGTAACCAGCATTCCAAGTGGGATTCCAAACTATATAATATTTAAAAATAAGCTGATCTAAGGACACAGTCTAGGATTCAAAACCTCCCTAGGGACTAGGGCCAATAGCAGGAATGATTTTCTTCCAATTCTGAAGGGCCTTGTTGTAACACAGGGATTTTGCTGGTTTCATCTGGTTTGAAGAGATAGAAATAGGGCTAATGAGTGGAAGTTACAGGGAACTGCTTTTCCCCCAGTAAGGACACACTTTATAATGACAAGATCTACCAGGGAAGGAAGGAATTCCATGCCATCAAAACATAACTTAGCGTATTTGTAGTGAGCATTTCAGTCTGAAAACAAAAGCATAGGAGGAGTGGATATAGAAAATTTCTTGAGCGATTTCATAAGTAAAAGGGATTTGGGTGGTCAAGAATACAGGAAGAAATGATTTAGATGAGTGATATTTTTTCTCTCAGTTTCTTAAATCTAATAATAATGTGTTCCTTTCCGTTCCTTGTCAGACCAGCACTCTTTGTGTCTCAATCTACATAGTGAGTAGAAGGTGCACACTCCATCCACCTAGGTTCAGATATCTTGACACATGAAAAAAAAAAGATATTCCTAAACACACACACACACACACACACACACACACATACAACATTTTAGTTTTCTTCTTTTGCATTCCTTCATGCTCACCCCCCTCCAGAGCAATTTAATTAGAATCAGGGTCTGACCTCAGGTACCCTTAGCATTGACCCAGGAGGAGAGCCCTGCATTGCACAGATCTACCTTCCCAGGGAGCAAAGAGGCACATAAGCTATGATTGTCCTCTGCCCTAGATGATGTACATACATCAGGAAGGACATGTGGAGGAAGGAAATGGTGACACAGAAAGGCTATGCCTCAATCTAAATGGGCCACTCCAAAATTCATGTTAAAACCTAATTCCTTTCTTGGGGATATGAAGAGGTAAAACCTTTAGGATGTTGTTAGTTCATGAGGGCTCTGCCTTTATAAAAGAAATGTCAGGGAGCACTTTTACTTTTCTAACATGTGAGGCCACATAGAAAGTGCCATATCTGAGGACAAGAACTCATCAGACCATATCCACTGACACCTTAATCTTGAACTTCCTAGCCCCCAGACTATGAGAAATAAATTTCTATTATTTATGAATTATATAGTCTAAGATATGTCTTTATAGTGGGCCCAAAGCTCTAAGGCTGTCCAGGAGATGAAAACATGCTATTTCCCCTTTAAATATTAGATTTACTAATTCCTTAATTGTTTCTAAATTATGCAAAATACATTTCCCATTTTAACCATTGCTATTATTCCCTGCTGTGTCTTACTTACCCCGATCTGCCAATGGATTATGGATTATGGGCAGAGAGAATGTAAAGAGAATAATGAAAACAAAGAAGGAAAATGTAACAGAGAAACTGTAAAGTATAAAAGGATCCATTTGGAATATTGATTCAGATGTAGATTGTTGCTCAATGAGAAGCAGTAAATAAAAATGAGTCTTGAAGCACTGATCTGGGCTAGCATCAGTATCAAATATATTTGGAGTAAAGGATGAGGTAAGAAAGTTGGTAGGTAAATATGAAGGATATCAAAAATCTAGCCACACAAACTGAAGTGGATTAGTCATGACATTCAGCAGGAATGTCAACTTGGAATTGAGACCCAAGCCCAATCCTAAACCTGTGTGTCCGCTGAGAAAGTCTCAACTATCAGGAACTGATTGGGCTTATGTATATGAATTTGAATTCCATTTTTGACATTTTTAGTGACGTGAATTGAGGTAAGTCACTTCCTATTCTTAATACATGGTGCCCTTGTTTGTAAAATGAGAGCATCTATTCTAACTGATGAAATCATGTTGATCTGAGGGTTAGCAGACTGTGTATGAAGTTCCTAAGACAATACCGGACATACTATAGCTGTTACTTATTAATAATCATCAATATGATAAATCTAGGCAAGGAATGGAAAGGAAATGGGCAATGGCATCCAGTCACATGACAATTCTGTGCAACTGTGGATACGTTGATTTAGATTTTCTGACATCATTTTGATATATTTATTGCCCTCCTAAAGTTGATTCAACATGTTAAAAGTTCTCCATCCCAGCACTCCACCAGTATGGAGGAAGGCAATTCTACACTTCCTTCCATCTCATCCCACCATGTTTTCTCCTATCTTTGCTACAGCAACTGGCTATACTTAAGCGTAGCCTAACAGAACCGGGTCTCAGCAGCACTGTGGATCTCTTACTTTTTCTGCCACATTCATAGATACCTACAGGAACCTGATGAGCTGTTCTGGATGCTGGACAAACTGGGAACTGAGAGGTAATTGTCACTTCCTGGTAACTATTGAGACACGTTCCGTATAGTATCTCAGAACAGCACTAGAGTAAGCTCCAGGATCTCCTAAAAGCAATCAATTGAATGATCTCCGGGAAGTCCACACCCCCTCTTTCCCCTTCTGCATTTCCCTAACCCTCCAAGTCTGGGGCTTTTCCTCCTTCGCTGTTTCTCTTTTCAGACACTTGGCTCATCCAATGATCTAAAATAAACTACTAACACAAAACCCATTGTCTCAGACTCTGATTTTCCGGGGGCATCAAGCTATCTAGGCTAAGAGAAGTAGCGAGAATGCCACACTGTTAGCACTAAAAGGCTGAAAAGGTATCAGGGATAATTTAGTTGATTCCCACTTCTCATGAATGAGTATGCAGAAACAGATTTAGTGACATCTTCAATGCCATACAGCTAGGCAGCTTTTGCAATGGGAGATCAAATATGTGAAAGGAGAACAACTTGGGGTTGAGAGAAAGGGACCGAAGAGGAAATAGAAGCAAAGTTGCCTGGGTGATGGGAAAAAAAAGAATTGCGAGCAAGCCATTAAAACATCTTAGCACAGTGGGGATGACATGTATTGAATCTACCCTGTCAGCAGAGCAGAGCGCCGTACCTACCCTGATAAATGCCAGGTTCTCTTGCTGACACTTGATAAAGGTTCCATGCAGCAGCAGAGCAGCACGCAGCAATGGGGTGAGAGTGTACTGGCTGTTTTAGCCTCCACTGTTCTGCAGCATACCATAGAATAGAATCTAAAGAGTGTGGAATAATGAGCAAATGAGAGAAAACCCCACCTCTTCATCATGAATGTACACATACCTGCTTTTCCCTGAACATTTGGGTCCTTAGCTATATATGAGCATGCGTCTTTTTTTTTAAAAATTTATTTCTGCTTTTTAATATTGTCTGTATATTAAACACAGTTTCAAGTGTTCATGTCCCAGTGAGGGTAGCCGCCTTGAGTTATCATATAGCTCTGTGTGTGTTTGTATGTATGCACACAAATTATATTTCATATGTGTTTGGAAAGTATGGATGAATGTACACACAGGAATGTACACATGTGCCTATATATTCCATTTCTTTTTTTAACCTATCCACTATATATGCATTTCATGTCAGTTTACTCAGACCTCTGACAATGCTGTCACTTCTCACACCCATAGATGACAACATGCTAGTGATCCCTTAACTTTCTTAGGTCAAGGAGTTAGGGATTTGGAATTCTTTCTATGCACATTGAGGTAAACATGCTATCTTTCTTCTCTCTCTCTCTCTCTCTCTCTGTGTGTGTGTGTGTGTGTGTGTGTGTGTGTGATAAAGGGGGGGGGGAGAGAGAGAGAGAGAGAGAGATAGATAGATTAGGATAAATCCAGGGGAACACTAACACTGTGCTACATTCCCAGTCCTTTTTATTTTTATTTTGAGAAAAGTTCTCACTAAGTTTCCCAGGCTGACTTTGAACCTGCAATCCTCCTGCCTCAGCCTTCTGAGTTGTGGGGATTACAGGCATGCACCACTGCACCCAGTTCATAGAATTATTTTATTACATCAATACTATTTTTTCAGTTGCAAATTTTCAAAATATTTCTTTTATTGATTTAAAGAAAAAGAAAACAGAAACAAAAAATAACCTACTAATTACCTTGTGCAGATACTCTGTTGTTTACTAGAGCTAAACAGGTAAGGATGGTGCTTGAATATAGATTATTAAGATAAAAACTTGTCTTTAGCATTAATTTGCAGGACATTTAAAAAAAACCTCAAAAAATCTTACAAAAAAATCAAATAACCCAATTAATAAATGGGCAAAGGAACTAAACAGACACTTCACAGAAGAACTGTGAACAAATATACAAAAAAAATGTTCAACATCTTTAGCAATTAGAGAAATGCAAATTAAAACTACACTGAGATTTTATTCCACTTCAGTCAGAACGGAAACCCTCAAAAATACAAGTAACCATAAATGTTGGCAAGGATGTGGGGAAAGGGTGTATCATACATTGTTAATGGGACTGCAAATGGGTTCAACTACTCTGGAAAGCAGTATGAAGATTCTTCAGAAAACTTGGAATGGAACTACCATTTGACCCATTATCCTACTCCTCACTATATATCCAAAGGAGTTACAATCAGCAAACCACACAAACACAGTCACTTTAATTTATAGCCATTCAATTCACAATAGCTAAGCTATGGAACCAACGTAGGTGACCTTCAACAGATGAATGAATAAAGAAAATTTGGTATATATACACAAAGGAATATTATTCAGCCATCGAGAAGAATGGAATTATGGTATTTTCTGGTAAATGGATGGAACTGGAGAACATCTTGCTGAATGGAATAAGCCAGTCCCCAAAATCCAAAGGTCGAATGTTCTCTCGATTAATGGATGCTAACATACAAAAAGAGGTGTGGGGAGAAGTTCAGTGGATTAGACAAAGGGGAATGAAAGGAGGGTATGGGGGATAGGAATAGGAAAGACAGTAGAATATGTAGGACATAACTGTCCTATGATCATATGTGAATATATAACCAGTGAAACTTTATATCACGTACAACCACAAGAATAGGATCCTAAGTTATACTCCATGTACGTACAACATGCCAAAATACACTCTACTATCACATATATCTAAACAGAACAAATAAAAAGAAGAAGAAAACTGTAAAACAAAACAAAACAAAACAAAATTGTCCTTATTTGACGTCCATCTCTAGGCAGTAGATGTTATTAGGGCTGACATTAATCTGAATATATATATATTTGTCTTGAATACTGCCAGGCATAGTACAGGTCAGGTGCTTCTTACTTTAATAATGGAGACAGGAATTGTACACAGCTGAACCTAAAGTTATTCTGGTTAAAATTGTATACACGTTTTTTTTAGCCTATATTAGATACAGTATGATATAAAAAGTGTCCAGATTTTTATAGCTCTTAACACACTATTAAATTACTTGGCTACTGTTTCATTTTCATACTGTAACACAGGAATATGGGGATTACTTCTGTCTCCTTTACAACTTTAACCCTCGATACCATTTGGCATAAGGTCCAAAATATTTTGGGGGAGATCTGTGCAATATGCAGTTTATTTCCTGATCAAATCAGTAAACATCATACATACTGTGGATTTATTTTTCAGTGGTGGTTAAACATATAATTCTTTATGAAGTAATTACCCACGATATTTACCAATGCTTTTCTAATCCCATGTCTTTGGACATGACACTGAAGTTCTTCCAGTATGTCTAAGAAAAGTAAGAACTCTCCCTTCAACCTGCCAACTCCAGTTTTATTCATTGATGAAATAGGGTCCGGGTAATATCTTATTGACAAAATTAAGGTGATAAATTGCTATAAAAATATTGAAAGAGACTGATTCTAATAAGCTCCTGACTTATGGAACAATGAAGTTGGACGGGATACACTGACTTGCCCCAGAGCTTCCTTCTTCAGAGTAGACATGTCCGTCTTAAACCAAGATCCTGGATCGATTGGGCTCTTTTGATAATAGCTTGCAATTTCTGCTAGTTATGCCTTAGTTTTCTTGGTCATTGCATATCTACGACATTACTAGTATAGTAATTCTATAGCCCAGGATTTTTGGTATATTCATAGACTCATCCTTATTTTTTAACTCAATTTTTCCCATTTCTATTTTAGCAATATTATTTTGCATGAGTTTTTTTTAAACTGGATGCTTTCAGATTCACAGATAATAAATCAGATATAAATAAATTTTATTCACTTAAACTTTTTTTTCAGAAAAAAACTTAATTTATTTTATTTATATACTTTATTATTTTTTTTCCTTTTCCCCAACCTCTCAGTCTTTATCTGTTGAAAGCTATTAGTAATTTTCAAGTCGCTCTGGTCAAGTGCCATCCTTAAACATAAGATCAGTTATCCCACAAAAGAATCAAACTGAGCAGAAACTCATGATGGGGCCACAGTGTCACCAAGAGGAAGGGAAGAACACAGCAAGGGCTGCCCACACTGAAGGTCCGTGGAATGACTGTGAACCCAAAGAGATGAATGACACTATACAACAAGGAGGCCACTGAGTGCTGAAGGAAATATCGCTGAGCCTTCACGTGAAGCAGGAAATACTGGGAACTCTTGTCTTAAAGATGAGGAAAACGAACTTTCAGAAAGGTTATAGGGCTCATAAGTGTCAGAGCTGTGACTGGAATTCAGGCTTTCTGATTCCCAAAACCCTTGTGACCCAACAGTGAACTACAAGCTTACTTATCAAAGTTCTAGAAATCATGTGTCCTCAGTCATTGTCCTTGCAATCATCATTCTTCAAATGATATTGACTAAAACAGTGGACAAAAATAATGGATGGGGCATTTTCATTGACCCAGAAAGGCTGAGAATGTGAAACCTACACTCCAATCTATGCCACCTGAATAAATAACATAGAGAGTAGGAGGAATACAGGCAATGATCAAAATCATGCTGATGTGGTTCATAAATGGTGACTATGGTGTGCACTATGTGCCAGACACTTCTCCACGATGTGATTTAGATCATCTCATTTAATCCTGGTTGCTGATAATGATCTATGGTTCACCCCATGTCTCCTTGTCCCAACTAAATCCATCTGCATCTGAGGTGGATAATTTCCATACTAAGAGATTCTTCCCTCAAGTGCCTGCAACTCTTTGCTCTCCCAGTGACCTTTACCCAGAATCCCAGGAGTTCCCTGGTCTGTAGCCAAATGTCAGGGAGTTAGTGCTCCCACAGACAACCCTTAACCAAGGTCAGACAGGAGTTGGTTGATGAGTACCCCAGTCTTCTGACCTCTTGTTCAGACAACTCTGGGACACCTTCCACAAATTTACTCGGAAGCCTACAAGGGAAATCTATTAATTATCAAATTCTTTACATCTATCGTATAATTTCAAACCCCTCTTTCTTTCCAGTACTTTCTGATACAGTCTACTAAAGAAACTTCCTGATCCCAAGTTTCTGTCTCAGAATTTACTTTTGGATAGAAACAGTTCTATAACCCATTTCTCCTTAAGACAAGATTTGGAATGGAAGCAATCACTGGTCAGTTTAAAAAAGTAAGCAAATGATTGTTACTTTCTAGGATGATGATGGCATATGTCATGTTGTAGACTCATAATCACTAAGAGTTTCATGTTGTGACTAACTGAAATGAGATGTAAGTGGAAGCAGAAAAGACTGGCTTATGTAACAGCTCTGGCATTTAACGATATAGAGACAATGGTAATTACAAAGTGATGGAATTTGATGGATTTGGGTAAATTCCCTAGAGGGCAAAAACATAGGCTTAGTTTAATCACTATCATCAACACAAGGTATCCTGTGAAAACCAGAAATCCTCAAGGCAACATTTCTAATCCAGACAAAGTTGGTTCATTATCAACTCAGAAGTTGGACTCAAAACTCTCTTAAAAGAGAATAGTAGGGAAGAAGAGTAACGTGGATTTGCTCATCTCCAACAACCAGGGAGAAGAGCATCCTGATGATCAGATCCAGCATTAAATATAAAGCTGCTCTAAGGAACTACCAAGATGAGGGATTATTTAAGCTCCGTCAACATGTCTTCAATAATTTATTGTCTTAATGTAGGACAGAATTCAAAGACTCAGAAAGCAGGTATCCGGGTAAATGCCTCTAAGAAATGAATAGATATCTTGAACCCTCCATATTGACAAATATACCTTTGTTCCTTTGCTAAGAAATTACAGACTCTCAGTGCCTAGAAATCAAGTATGGACATCGCTGAAAGCAGTTCTATCTTAGGATGTTGGTCAAAATGAGGATTTTTGTCCATCTTCTCTCATTAACTGCACACAGGCCACACAGATTTGTGACTTAGAATGGTCCCAAATGAGGAGGAAATGACTTATTCCATGAAAAGAAATAGGGTAAGTTTGCTAGTTCACCTGAGACGTAGGAACTAGGAGTAAAGCTCAAATTTGGGATAGAGACCATGGAAGGGTGGCTTTGAGCTATGAGGATGGGAGATTTCACATGCCTCAGGATCTAGTCTCCTAGACAGGAACTTAGGGCTGGTCTCTGTCACTACAAGGATGGGTCATTGAAGCATGGTTATGGCAGATATAATGGATATACCAGGATTGCCTTTGCAAAGTGAAGAGAAAAATCAGGAAGCCATGTAATTGGACATATTAGCAAGGATACATCAGGTGAGGAAAGAAAAGCTGCCACGTGACTGTGCTCTCAAGGAGAGCCCAGGAGATGCTCCCTTCAGTAAATAAATATAGCAAAACATAACAAATATATATACAATTGTATTTGTCAATTAAAAATTCAACATCGTATTTTTTAAAGAAATCGATAAGGAATAAGGGATATGTCATTAAAGCAGTGTGTTAACATTAATAAAAGGCTCGGTTTTGTTGTTATTGTTGGTTGCTCTCTGTAGATGAGTCCATTAGGAGGTACTGGCATAGAATTGGAATCCAGAGTCTAATAAGCAATAGAATTTTAGGGCAGAAAATATGAAATCACAGCACCACTAGACAAATATAGTCTTGTAATTGGAGACAAGGAGGTCAAGTTGACATTCAGAAGGCCTTCAGTCCCCAGGAATCTGTGGCAATGGCTAGCCACCCATGGTGTCGCTAGGACTAATGTAAGTGGGAAACTCACAATCATAGTTCTTGATTATATAATCAAGAAAACTTCAAGAGCTGGTCATCAGGAATCTGTTAGCTTCTGCAATGGGAGAAAATGAGATCACTTATTCCATTTTCTATCTGTGGCCAATAATAAAAGGGAAGGTAGGATAACCAGGACAGAGAAGTCTGTAACACTCTTCAAATATATACAATAAATATTTCCCCATGACTTCTTCCAAGGGACACATAACTTGTGTTGTGCAACAGTGAGTTTGTAACATAATCAAGAGTAAAGTGTGCATACCTCTTCCTAATTCTAGGTCTAATGACCTATTCTTATACTCTTGGGAGAACTTTTTTATATCATGGAAATTGGAAATTCTATACAACATGTTTTATTGTTTTTGTTTACTTTTGTCTTGAAGATCTAATTGTTGAACATTTGCTGGGCCATTACTGCCTATTATTATATACTAGAAAATATATATATTCACATATATATATATATGAAAAAGGTAGACTGTACAGAATCTTCTAGAAATCTTGTGTGTAGATTATGAATTGACAATGATATCAAGGGATTCAAGATGTCCTCTTTTAAATTCAGGGCATATGGTGGCAGAGAAAATAGAATTTTAACTAAAGTACACATCACAATGGCTTCTTTGGGTATTTAGACTCACCCTGTGGTAATTACCTCATCTCTTGGTTATAGTCATGATGACATTTTTTTTTCCCTCTAACAGAATACTTGAGTTTGAGCAATTTATAAAAAGTAGGCATCTATCTCTGACAGTTTGGGAGGCTAAGAAGCCCAAAGTCAAGAAGCTCACGAGAGTTTCTTTCTGCATCAACCACTGCAGCAAGTGGAACAGCAAGGGGACACACAAAATGAAGAGCAAGAAGAAGGAAAATGAATTCATCCTTTTATTGGTAACCCCATCCTGTGATGACTAGCTCACTCCAACAGTAAGGGCATTGATCCATTCAGGAAGACAAAGTCTTCGTGACCTAATCACTCTTAAGAGCCCAACTCTTAACACATTTCCATTGGGGATTACGTTTCCAACACATGGATTTCAGGGGATACAGTCAAACTAGAGCAGATGCAATTGGACGCTGAAATAAAAGTCATGAAGGTGTGAAAGGCCAAATAGAAATTATCCCCAAGACAGTTATCCTGAAGGAATGCCAGATAGCAACTGAAATTGTGACAACTAGTGCCTCCCAAAATGACTTAAAGGATGGAGTGTGAACTCATCATAATATAATTTAATTAATTGGAATGGGTTTTGTGAGACTCTGATGAGTTATGGCAGTGGTTGATGTTAACATAAACTTCATCAGATGACATTCTCCAATTACAAATCTCCTACATAAATTGTAGTCTATAGAAGACACCAACAAATAATTGAGCTTCTCAGCAAAGCTAATGTGCCCCTATGAATTGACATTCCTTGTCAATTCAGTGAAAGGACTACACAAGCGATGGGGGGGATGCGGGGGAGCTGGGGGGGAGGCATAAGGATAATTCTCTCAATGATCAAGAGAATATGAGTTTGGTCCTCTAAAATAGGTGAAGGGATGAATATGTTTGGAACATAGGGAGTGTTTCTAGGGTTTTTTAGGGTTTCCCTTAGTGCTTCCATGTCTGCAATTCCATTCCAACGATAAATTAAGAATTAGAGCAACCATGGTATGATGTGTATAATCTGATGGAAGCCCTAACACTTCAAAAATACACTGTAGAATAACTTTATTGGGCAATACATACCAACAGTAGGAAAAAATCCACAATGACAGAGGAGAAAGTTGATGAAGATCAGTTGAGTTCCTGGGACTCGAATACATGGGACAGAAATTTAATCTATTCATTTTCACATTTTAAATCTTTTAAAAGACTGTGGTTGTCTTTCATTTTGAAGTATCAAGTCAACAGAGTGGACCCAAAATGTGGCACTAATGAATCTGTTTGGTGTAGGTGGAGAGTGGGTGTTATTTATAGTCTGTGCCATGGTCTATCAGTCCTCATCTGTCTTTAGGTACAGATTTAGTGCATGTTTCCTGAACTCTGAAACCTTAAGTTTCTGCATCTCTCTGCTCCTCTGTCTGAGGTTTTCATCTTCTTATATGAAATGGTCTGAACTTTAATCAAATTATAAATGGGAATTAGAATATACCCACCCAAGTTTTCCACTCTTTTGGGGGGATAATTGTTAGACAACTTCTACATAATTCTTGAAGGTGTTCTCAGCAAAATTGAACATTTTGCTATAGCAGTTTCATTCATTAATCAAAATTATTGTTTTTTTCCTATCCCTGTATTACCTCCCTTGGTCCGTTACTTATGCTTTTATGAATTATTTCACATAAAACTAACTGTACCCAATTTTATCCCAGTGAATATCTTGAGGGCAAATAGTCCTTCTCTCTAAAAATCCCAAGGTAACATACAGAAGATGATAACATGCATACCATCTTGTCAGGAGTGGGATACCTGCCCTTCGTGTTTCTTATCATTTCTACGAGACCACCTTGCCTTCATTTCCTAAACTTTCTAGCTTTGAATTTAATTTTCAATTCACACCTCTAGTCTAGATGATTTCAACACACAGAGGATGATCCTTCTTCAAGTTGACATAGCAATTTTTTTAATTCCTGCTCTTTGATCTTGGTATTATTCTATCAATAATAGTATTATTCATGGTAAACCTTCTATAATCTCAAATCCCCCACTCTGTGGGTACCAACTTGTAAGTAACAATTTACTCTCTCAAGTACCCCAACCCCATCCATCTTTGAACCCTATCACAACATAAAATTTAATGACCCAGTGATCTAATCACATTTCTATCTTCCTGTACATCCTCAATCCCTTTGTTTAGCAGATTAACTTATTTGATTTACCATATCATTTCCTTTCTCACTCTTTTATCCTTTCATTCTCCTCCTATGTCAGGGCACTAAGCCTGGTAAACTGTAATCATCAGTTCCTTCTTTCTTGCACTGAGCAACTAACTATGGCTGGAACCAAACATTCATGCTGACACAATGAATTTTAAACCCATGACAATATATCTCACATAGGCCTCTATTGATGTCTTGTGACCCTCTTATGTTTTCCTATCACACTGACATGACTAATTAGATGCTTTTAATTTCCCCCTCAACACTCTAAAACTACCTTATTTATCTTTACACTCAGCTATTGACCTCATATCCAATGCCACCCATAAAAATCTAAGCAGATAAGGAATTCTATAGGTATCTGCCACTCTGTCTTTGTGCCTCCCTGTTTCTGTTCTACATTCTGGGATTTTAGTTTAGCTTTTTATTAAGGATCAGATTCCTTTCTGTAGCAAAAACCTCATCTTGGCAGTAGACATCATCTCCTTACCTATTCAAGTAAGTTGATGTAGAAACAACACCCCCTCCCTTCTTCCCCTCGTCATGAATCATTCCTTCTTCACTAAATTATCCATTTTAGCATACAGACATTTTTCTCCCATCTGTGTATGTAAATATGTTTATATGTATGAGTGGGTGTGTATATGCATATGTAGACATGCATATAGATGGATGGATAAATATGAATATACTTATGATAAATAAACTTTTCCTTATCCATAGTTCCTCCCATTGCTGCATCATTTGTTTTCCAAATTAAAAAAAAATCTATAAAAACATGTCTGTACTCATTATTTCTAGTTCTTCTAATCAAAACATCTCTTTAACATACCCAATTAAGATTTCCCCCCTTCCATTCATAAAAAATGCCTTCCACACTGATATATTCAATCGCTACTTCCAACTCTCCAAATTTATTTCACTGTAAACCCCATTTAACATCTGCCCTCCCTCTCTTGACTTCCAGGACACCACATTCTGTGTATTTCTATATTACTCCATCACACACTTCTCATTTTCTCACATTCTTAACACCAGTTGCAGGGTTTGTAGTCTTTAGCAGTTGTTATAATAATTTTCTCAGTAAACTTGTTTCATCTGAGGGTTTTATGTTCCATCTAAACACGGACAGTTAACAACCTAATATTTAAAGTCTACACATAACTCTGAAAGCTGTATATGTTTATCCACTTGCCTGCATATTTTCATTTAGAGATCTAGTAGGCATTTCTATGTGTGTGTGTGTGTATCATGTGAGCCGGGTACAATGGCGCACACCTGTAAACCCAGAAGCTCTGGAGGCTGAGACGGGAAGATCATGAGTTCAAAGCCAACCTCAGCAATGGCAAGGCGCTGAGCAACTAAGTGAGACCTGTCTCTAGATTCTAGATAAAATATAAAATAGGGCCAAGGATGTGGCTCAGTGTTTGAGTACCCCCAAGTTCAATTGGTGGAGGTACTATACATATATATGGAAAACTACATCCCTACTTATTTCAATTCAATTTGTAAAAGTTACTTAGGACAGAAAATATTGGAGTCCTCCTTGAACTCTTTTTGCATTAGGTAGCAGATCCAATCTATTAGGAAATCTCATAACAACTATGTTCAAAATTTGTCAGGAACCTGAAGCTCTCAGCATCCATATCCCCACCACTCTGTTTGTCTATATTTTTCTAGATTTGCTTTCAAGATTTAGATCTAAGCCTGGAAATGATTATTGCTTTAAAAACATTCTTAAATTTAAGTTTAATTTTCACATGGAAAAGATAATAAGGAAGACATTTGACCCTTGAAAGAAAAAGTCAATGTACTGAATGATAATCAAAATTGTATATTTTTATTACTGAGGGTACTAACCAGTCCATGTATTATGTAGTAATCAGAGCTAAAACAGAAACCTGCAGTCCAATTGACTAGAGAGTAATAAGTTGTAGTTTGCACAGGGACTGATATTAAGGGGAAATGCCAGAAAAATGGTGGTGAATAGAAAGAAGACCCAAAACAAGTTTTTAAAAGAAAGAAAGAAAGAAAAAGAGGGAGGAAAGGAGGGAGGGAGAAAGAAAATTAGCCTGGCACAGTGGTGCACATCTGTAATACCAATGGCTCAGGAGGCTGAGGCAGGGGGATGGTGAGTTCAGTAGCATCCTTATCAATAGCAAGGTGCTAAGCAACTCAGTGAGAACCTGTCTCTAAATATAAAACAAAATAGGGCTGGGGATGTGGCTCAGTGGTAGAGTGCCCCGGAGTTTAATCACCAATATCAAAAGAAAAGAAAAACGAAAATTCCTTCAAGCCTTTACTTTGCACACCTAAATGGTGTATGTGTAGGGTGACAATCTAAGAAGCTGAATGTTAACAACAGGTTAAATACCACACTGGAAGAGCACGGTTTTCATCTGCTGCCCATTGCTGAGAAGACAAAGATTACAGTTCAGTTCTACATGTATAAAGTGCCCTGGTAAATACCTAGGGCTTTCTACTAAGACTCTAGAAGAACCACATAATAGTAGCACAATATTCATCCAAGATGTACCTTGAGAATAACCAAAATTAAACTTGACCATCACTAAAAGATAATAAAGCAAAATATAAAGCCAAGACTCCACAATCATAAGGTGATATGGCAGCCATTCCAATGTCAAATAAACCTATTTTTTAAAAGAAAACACCAGAATCTAGTTTACCTGAGTTTTTCACAATATTATTGGTTATACAGAAAGTTACGAGGCATGTTAAAAAATAGCCTAACGAAAGAAGTAATCATGATTCTACCAATGTGATTCTATATCATGTACAACCAGAAGAATGAGAGATAATACTCCATCTATGTTTGATGTATCAAAGTGCATTCTAGTGTCATGTGTAACTAATAAAAACAAATTTAAAATTAAAAAAAAATAAATCAAAAGAAATAAAACCACAGGTTACCAAATATCTTCAGAAAAATAATTTCTATAAATGTGAAATTCATTTGTGTGTGTGTGTGTGTGTTAGGTATTGAGCCCAGGAGCTCATTTTTTAAATTTATTTTTTATTTGTTGTTTTTATATATAGATGACAGTAGAATGTATTTTTGACATATTATACATACATGGAGTATAACTTAGTATTCTATTCTTGTGGTTGTACATGAGGTAGAGTGACCCTAGTCATGCATTCATATATAAGGATGAAATGTTATGCCTTATTCACACTACTGTCTTTCCTGTTCTCACCCCTCCTCGTCGCTTCTCTTCATCCCCCTTTGCTAATCAAATGGACTTTTATTCTTCCCCTCCCCACCCTCCCTTGTTTTGGATTAGCCATCCACATATCAGAGAAAAATTTAGCATTTGGTTATTTGGGACTGGCTTATTTCACTTAGCATAATATTCTCCAGTTCCATTATTTTACTGCCAGATGGCATGATTTCATTGTTCTTATGGCTGAGTAAAATATATATATATATATATATATATATATATATATATATATATATATATGTGTGTGTGTGTGTGTGTGTGTACGTATGTATGTTTATATGCCAATTTTCTTTATTCACTCATCTTTTGAAAGGCACCTAGGACCTCATTAATGTTAAGTAGGCCAAGAATCCACAGACATAGATGGGTATAGTGGATTTTAAAACAATCAGGAGATGTATGTGAAGTCAAACTTACATGTGTGAGTAGAAATTGTTAAAGTGAAATATATATTTTCACAACTGTGTTAAATGCATGTTGGACATTGCTGAGTCATGATAAGTGAATGTAGATAAAGATTAATATAAATAATTCATAGCAAATCAGAGAAAGAGAAAAATTATCAGAGTCTCAGCATAGTGGGGGCACATTTACCTATAACACGTTTATGACCGGAGACACACAAAGGGCAGACAGAGATAATGACACAGAAAAACTAAATATTTGAAAAAAGATTATCTGAATATTTTCCAAATTTCATTTAAATAGTAACTTGTATGCCAAAGTATCTCAGTAAATTATAAGAGGAATAAATAGAAAACCAACCCTATACACATCATGGAGAGACTTTTTGAAATTAAAGATCAATTTCAATCGTGAAAGAAAATGAAAAAACTTTGCATGGGAGGCAATAATGACTATAAAAAAATCAATGTTAATGCAGGTATGCAAAACCATGTTTTAAAGAGTTAAAAGAAAAAAACAGAACAAAACAGAAAACTAACAAATTTTACCCAAGTGTTTTCTCTTCAGTGAAAACATTTTTTTAAATTAAATAAAACACATTTTTAGACAAATCAACTCTGAGAGAATTTATCACCAGACAACCCACAAGGAAAACTAGAGAAATTTCTTCTGCTGATAGGAAAAATAATACCATCTGGAACTTTGAATCACCAAGGAACGAAGAGCATTGGTAATAGAAAGCATGTAGGGAAATATATAGGATATGTATCTCTCATTCTCTGAATCTCTAAGGATCAGTTGAATGTTTCAAGTAAAAATGAAATAATGATATGGTAGGATTTGTAACATGGGTAGAAGTAAAATAAATGGCAATGATGTACAACGGCTGAGAAATAACATGGGTGAGAATATTTGGTTACAGGTTTCCTCTATTATACATGAAATTTTTAACATTAACTCAGACAAAACTGTTTTAAGATGAGTATCTTAATTCCTAGGGCACCTGTTAGGGGAAAAAATACAAAGAAATATAGCTCAGTAATTCATACTCTATTCTCCCTTCAAAAGACAAACAAAACATATTGAGACAGGGTAAAGAGCCAACAAAGAATGAGGTAATTGGTGGAAAATAAAAACAAAAAGCAAGATAAACAATACTAAAATAAAGAAAAAAATATTAAGAGCACCAATGTCATTAATTACTTTAAGTCCAAATGGACTATGGATGTTCATGAAGTCTCTGAACTAGTGGAAATTTAGATGCCAGCAGCCTACAAAGCTGTTTATAATAGGCAGACTTCAATTGAGACAGGCAGAGTGGAAAGGAAAGGGTGGTTATACCATGTGCCCTAAAAGCATGAGGTCTATGAAAGCAGATGTAGCTCTATTCATAACATAAAACAGACTGCAAGACAGTATCAGAAATGATCATTTTATGACTATGAAAAATCAATTTGTCAAGAAAATGCAAGAATCACTGAAAACATAGGCACATAAAAACAGAATTTTTAAAATATATGACAACAAAAAATGTACAATTTAAATATTAACCTTAGTTTCATTTTTCATTAATTAATACAAAATCTTATTCCCCAGTAAAGATATAACAGACAAGAACAGCATCTATCAACCTAATTTAATGGTGTTTACAGAACATTAATTCAATATCTGTACAATATTCATTTGTTTCATGAGCATATAAAATATTCGTTAAGGTATAGCTTGTACTGGACCATAAAATATATATCAATAAATTCCTATAATGGAAGTCACACCAAGGATATTTCTTGAAAGTGAGGATAAACCAATAACAATCTTATCTCGAAAAATCCTAAATATTTGGAAATCTGGAAAAAATGTTTAAATTACATGCAGATCAGAGAAAAAATTAAAATACTATAACATATTTGAAAGTGCATGACATTGGAAGTACAATATATAAATATTGTAAATATATAAAGTGCACATGAAGCCGTTCTCAAAGGAAAATAGTATTGATGTTGTTATAAGAAATACTTAAAATTGATTATATGTGTTACCACTACAAGTAGCCAGAAAGGGAAGAGAATATCAACTGTGAGTAAACAGAAAAAGGAATTAATTTGAAAGCTGAATTTTATTTAATTAAATAGATTATTGATGATAAACATTTTATAAGATTCCTTTATTAAAATTTATTAAAATTAATTTCTAGTTAGAGTTAATATTAAAACAAAGAGAAAAAGATACAAATTACCAGTTTGAGAAATGAAAGAAGGGGAATAACTATGGATTCTACATACATTTAAAAAATCATAAGGAGGTATTTTGAAGGATTGCACACCATTAGTTTGGTAGCACATGCAAGGCATATTCTTTTAAAAATACAGAATTGAAAAACATTGCCATTTGAAACCTTCAATCTATGAAATCAAATGTAGATATTAATAACCAAAAGTAGAACGAATACTCCTAATAACAGAATTCTAAAAAAATTCTTCTAAGAGATAGATTAAAAGAAAAAAAAACAGAATTGCAAATTTTTTACATCAAAAACTTCAGGCTTAAATTGAATCACTGGTAATTTCCAACAAACATTTAGGGAATTCATAACATCAATATTATTCAAACTGAGGAAGAAAGAAAAACACTCTTACTTATCTTATGCACCTAGCTTAACCCTGTCACTAAAACTTGACAAGAAAATTATTCCAGCATTCATCATGAATAAAACTGAAAACTTCCTCAACAAAATATTAGCTAAAAGAATCCAGAAATATACATCATATCCCAATATGTTTTATTCCAAAATGAATGTCTGGATTAATGTTCAAAATTCAATAATGTAAATAATTACACTAAAAGAATGAAAGAAAATATATATGGTCATTTCAACAGAGAAAAGGAAATCATTTAGAAAATTCAAAATATACCAAGGAAAAACTGTCAACAAAATTGTATACAAGAGGCAGCAGCTCAGGTGTGGCTCAGTGGTAGAGCGCTTGCCACCCACGTGTGAGGTACCATGTTCTATCCTCGGCACCACATAAAAGTAAATAAACAAACTAAAGATACTGCACCCATGTATAACAAAAAAATAGTTTTAGAAAATTGTATACAGGCCTCTCTCAAATTGATAAAGTGCATATAGTAAAAATTGAAACTTCTATCATAAATGATGGTAATATACAGAATGCTTTTCTCTTAAGTTTTAGTAGAAATCAAAAAAATGCTGCTACTATTTATTTTGAATATTACAGGATATGTAGGATAAGGTAAGATAAAGAAGCAAAAAAAAAATTTGGAAAGGAAGAAGGAAAACAAAATGTGTGCACTGACAATGTAATGATATAGAAAATCACATACACACACACACACACTCACAGTAGAGACTTTAGTATGGTCACAGGAAATGAGACCAATGTTTACAATAATCAATTGTATCATTATAAAATTTTAAGAAAGAAGTGGAGAATTATGTTGACACAAAGTACTTCTATTTAAAATACTATAAAAATTTTAATGCTTATGTAACAATGTCAGGAAAGATGTACAGGGTTTCTATGGTAAATTATGTTTCTACATAAAATTTAGAGAACATTTTAAGTCAGATAAGGAGAAATACACCTGATTCTAGGGCTGCCTAAATGTTGTTAGGATGTCAGTTCTCTCCAAATTGATCTGGTTTTCAGTACAGTCCCAATCAAAATCCCGGCGGGATTTTCATGGAAATTAATAGTCAAACTTACACATATATTGTCAACTGATTTTCAAGAAAAGGTGCCAAGGTAATTTAGTAGGGAAGAACATTTTTTTCAACTGTTGGTGTTCATGAGAGCGGGACTGATTTACACACAGTATGCACAGTTCTAGCTCATACCATACATAAAAATCAATTTGATATTATTATAAACCCAAATTTTTTTAAAAAAGTTTAAATTATAACATTTTTTCAAAGAAAAAACAGGAAAACTATCTTGATAATTAAATTATTTGAATTAAATCATTTTCTGAGTGAAAGTACTTATTTATAACAAGAAACACCGCAGAAGGGAAAAAAAAAAAGTAAATTGGACTTCAGCAAAAATAACTGCTTCTGTTATTTTAAAAGATACTGGTAAACAAAAAGGCAAACTGAAGACTCAAAAAATATAATGTACATTTGTAGCACAGGATTATATTGACAAAACTTAATGATCATTCATGAAGTATTAAATAATAAATCTAATTTTAATGGAAATATTATTTTGATCAGAAATCCAAAGAGCATGCACAAATAGCCCAAAAGAGTTAATTCACAATTGTACTTTATATCCACTAGAATAGCTGATACTAGAAAGTTTTACAAAACCAAATGCTGATGAGGATATGGAACAATTAGATTTTCACACATTGGTAGAAGGGTACATAGTGGAATAAGCATCTTGAAATGCAGCTCAGAACTTTTAACCAGGGTAAATACACAACAACCCTATAGCTCAACAATCTCCCCTCAGTGTGCTGATCCATTAAAATGTTTTGAATTTATTAGCATTATTTACACGAGTAAAACACTGAAAAGAAATTCAAATTTTATCAACAGGTGATTAAATAAAACAATCGTGAACTATTTCTACAATGGAGTGCTATTCAGAAATAAACATTGACTTTTGATACAAATACTGTGGGTGAGTCTCAAAGACATTGTTCTAATAAAAGACTGATAACACAGTAACACTCAGTGTATGATTCCATTCAAATGGATTTCTAAAGCTGGTAGAAATTGGCAATGCTAAAAGAAATTGGCTAGGTGGCTGCCTGTGGGAGAGATGGAGCTCCTGAAAAGGACATAAGGAAAATATTTGGAAAATTAAAAAAAAATAGATTGATTTTTCATAGAGTTGTACATTCTCAAAAGTCATCAAACTGCACACTTAAAAATATGTACTTTATAAAAATCTGCCTCAGTAAAGTGCTTTAAATGAAATAGGTCATATTTTCCCCCCCTAGGGCTTCCAAATGTGCCAAATCACTATTCTAAGCGCTCAACATGAACCGCATAACTGATTTCTCAGAGCCATCTTATAGGTGCTCATTCTCAGTTTCCAGCAAGAACAGGAGGCACTGGCAAAATTAGTCAACGTCAGACAGCAGACACTTTCTAGAGCTGAGTCTGTTCCAGGGAGTGCTAAATCAGAGCAATCCCTTGTCTATGCTAAGATAAAGGCTTCCAGAAGTCCACAGCGTTTAATAGTGGCATTTGCTCAGAAAGGTCCATGTTCATAGTCATCTGCCTTTCCTAAAATGTTGTCATCATCTAATGGTTGCTTAGAACAGTAATAGATTCTGAAAGATTTCTAAAACAATTGGTGATAGAAGATATTCCAAGCATAAAGGCAACTAGAGTCTCTAAACAGCTTCCCTTCAACTTCAGGCAGCGAAGCAGGCTGTCAAGAACCATCAGGAGGGTAAGCTGCTCTGAGATGCAGATGAGACAGCACCTAGAATCCTGTAAACAGTTCTGGGCCTCTCAACACCAGAGAGAGCTGTCAAGAAGTTGGAAGAGATTCAAAGAACACCAGGAAGCATGATTAAAGAACTGAAGGGACTGACTTATGAGAAAAGATAAAAAGAAATACTGTCTACATCAATGGAGCATAACTAAGGGTGGGGGATGCACTGACAATATAAATATTTGAAGGGCACACACACAGAAGTAGGAGAGAGATCGTTAACATTGCCCCAGAGGCTTTCAGTGGAAATTAGAGGATGGAACACAAGAATGAACATGTTGCCCAAATAGCAAGAAACATGTCCCAACAATGAGGTCAATTAGACTTTGAAGGAAAGGAGCTCCCTAGAGGACAAATAGGAATCCAGTTGTCCAAGCCATCGACAATCAGTCCTGACACAGGATAATCAACCTCTGAATACTCTCAGGTCGAGAAGTAGAAGAGTGTAGAGTCAAGGAAAGAGTTTTCCCTATCATTTTATTTGGCCCTTTAGAAGAGATAATCAACACCTGTTTGTAGCAAAGAAGGTAGAATGGACCAGTGTCTGACTTGACTGAAGGAATGAATGTACATCTGACACACGGCAATCTTAAGAAGCAGCTGGATATCAGAATAGAAGATATTTTCAAATTCATTATTAAGCCTCCAACACTTTGCTATTGTGTTGTGAAATTGTAAGCCTTCACAAAACATGATGTCTACTTTGGATCATGAATTCATTGACTCATAATCCATTTATTTGTTTATTAAATAGAGAATGTGTTTAATATGCATTGAACATAACACTGAGAATACAGTTGTGAACATATCAAAATTCCTTCCCCTAAACAGCTTATATTCTAGTCAAGGAAAAAGAAAATTTGGAAATAACGAGTTAGGGAACAGATAGTGTTGACAGATAGTGTTAGGAGAAATTATAAAAAATAAAACAGTATGAGCAAATGGACTAAGATGGGGGTTGTGATTCGCAAGTTTAGATCTGCAGGTCCAGGAGGCGGGTAGAGAAAGAACATTTGAACAGAGACCTGATTAAAGTTAAGAAAGTAAGCTCTGTAAACATCTAAGAAAGGAACGATCAGGTGGAGGAACAAGCGCAATTTACAGGGTGGGGTACATTTCTCTGGTTGAGACTGCAGTCAATAATGCCCCAGGGTTAAGTACAATGATAGAATCATAAGGACTGAGGTAGGAAGTGTACGGGAGGATCAGAGTCCAAAGGATGTTACTGTGATTAAGCTCTCCTTACTCTGACTACTCTCAGAAGCTATGAAAGGGTGAGCACAGAAGCAACATGATCTCTCTAATGTTTAAAAGAATCCTTCTGGGTACTATGTAGAACAAAGACCATAGGTAAGCAAGAATGAAAGCAAAAAGACCAGTGAATGGTGAGAGATATGATAGCTTGGACCAGGTGGTCTCAGTGGATGGAGGAAGAAATGATCAGATTTTGATTGTATGCCTAGGAGAACTGGCTAGAGTTGGGATGTGAGATAAACAAACAAACAACAAAAAAAAAAAACACATGTTTTTATAAAGCAGCCAATGTTCCACTGCAATGACTTTGTCTTCACTTCTAGATCACAAATCCCTTAGAGACAAATACTACTCAACATGTTACAGTACTTAGATATGTCTAGAACACATTATCATGTGTTAAAGGTAAATTGGTTGAACTAAGTGCTCATCTTCTTTTATTGCTGAGTAGCATAAAATACAAACTGAGAGATCTTGTTGTTTATGTCATTTTGCAAAACGTATACTGATTACTTCCTCTGTATTTTGAAGATCTCTGCTTAGATCATTGGTTTTTGTCAACTATTTTCAATTTAAGCTTATAAACTTTGAGAAAGCTTGATTACAGCTTAGTCAATAAGAGTTATTGTTCAGGACTAAAGCTGCCTAAAATTGAATTTCAGGTCTGCAATTTATTTATTGTCAGACTTGACTAATGTTCTAGTCCCTCTACTTCACCTGCAGGAATGAGGGATTCCTCCTGAAGCTCCACCCAGGTTTATGAGGGAGAGGAGAATAGACTGAGAATCTAGACTTTCACCCACTCCAGTACTTCTCAGAATAGTTTCATTGTTTTCAGTTTATTTGTTGATTATCTATGTAAAATTTCACTGGAGGAAAGTGTTTCTGGGTAGAAAGCAAATGAGAAAGTGAAGAGTGGAATAAAATCTATAGTCTCTTCTAATTGAATGGTCATTGAGTCACTGTAAAGCTTATGGGACATTGAGTTGGGGGAGGAGCAGAGGTGGATGCTTCAGAAGGTACTGAACACAATGGGCAGAGCTCTTTGCTCATGATGCCTGTGTTGTGGGATTGTGTTTTTTGATGGAGATTCATGGATCCCTAGAGGGTTATGTGTTTTTTTCAAAACTTTGATGTCATACACGATATTTTGTAAGCCTATATGTATGGTTGCTTTCCCTGGGGGAAACCACGTGCTGTTTTCATTAATGTTTTTCAAAACAGATCCATATATTTTTATAATATATAATTAATTAAATCCCTAAGGTAACTTTTCATCCCCCAATTTAAGACCACTAGACATAATAATTGTAATGTTTTGCAGCGTTCTTCTCCTATGTTTTCTATTTTACCTCTGTGATTTTGCTGAGCTAGAAGGTCCATTAATAAAATGCAATATGTACTGTTACTTTCTTTATGCCTACTAACATGAATTACCCTAAATGTTTTCCTAAAAATTCAGGAAAAATACACTACAGATATATCAGAGTTCCCCCATCTACACATACAAATTGACAAAAAGTAAAGAAGAATATAACTTATACTAGAATATATTTATTCAATTAAGCGCACATTTCAAATACTTATTTCCTTTCCTTTCCTTTTTTTTTTTTTGTTGACACCAGAGATTGAACTCAGGGGCAATCAATCATTGAGCCACATCCAGAGCCCTATTTTGTGTTTCATTTAGAGACAGCATCTCAGTGAGTTGCTTAGTGTCTCTCAATCCTCCTGCCTCAGCCTCCCAAACCACTGGGATTATAGGCATGCACCACCAGGCCCTGTTAGAGTCTGTAAACAAGTCAGGATGGCCCCTGGCATTTTGCCAGAGAAATGTTAGAGTCTGTAAACAAGTCTGGATGGCGCCTGGCAAAATGCCAGAGGGAGTGGTTTGTGAAGTAACAAAAGCGAGCCATTAAGTGTTGAGATTCCTTATTGGTTGACTGCTGTATCTAGTTTATGCTAATTAAGATAAGCTGTGTGGAATGTATAAATATCGCTCAGGTCCTACAATAAACGGCTCCTACTCCTGCTGTATCAATGTACACAAGTTGTTTGTCACCACCACCACCACCCCCCCCGCCCCCCAGTTATTTTGCTGCAGCCAGCCTGACTGCGGCAAGGCCCAGCTCCCATTTTTTTTAAATAGAAAAGCTTGCTGAAATATCATCCCTTTAAAAGGGGAGTCTGCCTATATGAAGAATTTACTCCAAACAAGAAAGAGTTAAATCCATTCAGACTCTTTAAATAGTGTCCTTGTTGCTAAATTTGGGGCTTCTGTTCATTGGAAGTCAATCAGAAGTTAAAGATAAAGCATTTCTACCAAGTTAGTAGAAGTCAGTAGGAAATAAGATTCCATTTATGCAATTTTGATTTGTAATTTTTTTTATTATCAAAAGACCTTAGGTTTATTCCCAGCTCCTTTATAAATTGATTTTGTGACCAAAACAAAATAAAACAAAACAAAAAAACCAATAATTTCATTATTCTAAGCCTTAGTTTCCTCATCTGTAAAACTAAACTTAAAGCTCTAAGATCATTGGAAGTGTATCTGTTTTTCAGAACTACATTTCTAATACAACGGTAATACAAATGCAAGGATTCTCAAATGAATGAATGAATGACTAAGTGAATGAAGTGTTTTAAAGCCATGTGCTAGAGTGGAAAGAGCTAAAGGATTAGAGAAATAAAATGCATGAATGGTTCAGACTGCTTTCTATGATTGCAATATTCATGATCTTGGGAAATATATTTACCATTTCTGATATTCAGTTTCCTCATATGTAAAATTAGCCTCGCTGAGACATGTGGAAAAAAAAAGAAAATATATTTTGCCAACAAGAAAATATTTATGTCATCCCACCCATTTAATTATGATCTCTGAAACAGATTCCAAGCTCTAATGTTCTCAAAAGACCCATCACCAATCAGGAGAGTCCAAGGACAAGCCTAGTAATTTCTTGCATTATCAGTTAGCCACCTACTGGAGAATGAGTTTCACATAATAAAATTCAGAACAAATACTTGAAAGATACAACTACTGCTGAAGCTAAATTCTTCTTCTTTATTTTTATCATTTTTTGCTCATTCAACTCTCCGATCACATTAAAAAAAAATCCTAAAGAAAAAAAATAAACAAAACATTCCTCCAAACAAAGAGTGAATGTACCTGAATTATGTTAAAATATATTAAATATAATAAATGTGTATTGCCTATTTCATGAAATTTGCCAGAGCTATTTTGGGACTTAATTCAACTTCAGCCTCCCACTGAGACATAAAGATTTTTAAAATGCACTTTTACAAGAGGAAACGATTTGGTTTTATATAGTTTACTTCATACTCTAGGTTTTCAAAAGAACATCATCAAGTGGCATGTTAGATCCTTGCCTTGTAAGGACTGCAGCTGATTTCTGAGGCTCCTCAATCCAGTAATGCACCATGCTGAGCTCTGACCAGTTGACTTTATTTCACAAGGTGACAATGGAACATTTCGCAGGGGCTGGAGCTACAGAGAAGGCTCAGAAAGGGCAGCCAAAAATTCACAGAAGGTGTGCCTGGTGTAAAGTGGGGGGTTGAGATTAAATCAGCCAGAGACTACAGGAAAATGTTGTGGATCCTTAGAAATCGAGAATATGCTAAGAGTGGTTAAGTGAACTGACTCAGCACTGAGATTTCTTCTTTTGCTCTAGCCTAAGCTAAGTGGATAGACTAGGACTCACCAGCTGTTTAGATTCAGCTGTTTTATGGAATGCTCCTGTTTCTATGTGGAGCATACCTAAAGCATACAATGCAGTTCTGGTTCTTTTAATGGTGTCCTTGTGCTAAATTCATAAAACACAGATAACAGGATCATGCTAATCATACCACTCTCCAGCAAAGTGTATTGTGTCATCCCCAAACAGTACTAAGTAGTATTATGATCCTTACTTTATGAATGAAAGAACAACTTTTTTTTTAAATAAAGGGGATAATGGATTCTCCCTATTGTGTTTTTTTTTTTGCAGTTTTCTGTGCCCATATTATTGTATTTACTATATTATTTTATGATTTCTCAATGCAAACATGCATTTTCTAAAACAGCCCATGAACTCCCTAAGGACAGAGATCCTACCCCATTCATCTTTATATAGCCAGTACTTGAAGAAATACTAGTCAAAATTTTGATTGATTATATAAATGCATGCATTCAAGAATGAATAAATGAATCAAAATATAAATAATACAAAAGGATATTTATAGTCCTTTGAAGGATGGAGTGCATTATTTCCCCAAAGTATTTCCATTAAGTTCTAACATGATGATGTATGGAAAACAAACTATTGGATTTTTTTACATGATAAAATTTGGAGAATCTCCATCACACTATTCTCAAAGAATATTCTTATTCAACAAACTGTCACAAAGTATAGATTTTTTTCCACTTAGTGAAAAGTTTTTGAAATTTATTTGACCACAGACCCTGCCACCTCTTCTCTCTTTTCCTCATCCTTTCCATTCTTCTCTTTTTTCTTCTTTCTGTTGTTCTTGGTCTTCTCCTTTTCACAAAAGAGAAATGAATGTTTTCCCCAATCCTCAAATAATTATTGCACAAATATAAACTGAGAATCACTGAACCAGAATGCTATTTGTCCTCAGTCTTTCCAATACTGTCTGCAGGAGACATCTTAGAACTGGGAGAGTTCATGGAACTAGACAGAAGATGCATCACATGTTCAGAGGTTCAGCCCCCTGGCAGCTATGCTCTGAGTCATTTGTCACGTTCTTGAGAGTTTAATATAAGCTTTTGATAGTGTGCTTTTCTCCAATGACTGGAAGCTTCCAGAGAATGTTTAAAACAACTGAGCTGAGGGATCAGAATGCAGGTAAGACATGGTCTCTGAAGCTGCATCAAACACTAGGAATGTTTTATTTCAGAACAGAGACAGACGCAGAGCTATGTGCATTTTCCAGTCTGAGCAAAGCTGAAGAAATCACAAGTCTGTTCTCAGCACTGACTCACCGTCCCTGAAATGGTGAGGATGAAAAATCTCTGCTCAGAGTGGCAACACAATGAAATATTTCTGAACACCTTTTCCTGACAGGTTTAAAAAAGAAAAGGAAGCTAAGGAAGGTGGGGTGGCTGGCTGTGAAAGTCATGTGTGAAGGTATTGAGAGAAGTTATTTTAGTGGTGCTTGTGATAAAACTTAAATGGGGGCCTTGTGGGTCTGTATATTTCCTCGGATAATGTTGGGACAAATGGGAGCTTTAAAATGCATTTCCAGAGTCTGGAAAGAGAGAAAAAAGAACACCGTCACAACAGGATGAGTGGGGAGATGGGAGACCCAAAAGGACACAGTTTGCAAAATCCTTTAGGGATATTTCAGGGAGCTTGTACAATGCTCCCTTCTAGCAAAGGGGCTGGGAGCAGAGACAGGAAAGGAGAACCTTAAAGGAATGGGAAGGAGAGGAAAAAAGAGAGAAAGATCAACAAAGGTAAGAATTAAGAAAGAAAATGAGGTAATGGGGAGGGATAGGTAAAAGGCATGGGAATATATCATTGCTAATTAATGAGACAGTTTAATAAAAGTGCAAAAATTCTTGGGTCAAACTGAATTGAGCTAGGAAGTCACCTCTGCCATTTAGTAGCTGTAGTTCTTAAACAAGTCATATAAATTCTATGAACACTTTTCTTCCCTTCATTTTAAAGTGGAAATAAGAATTCACCTCACTGGGTTTCAAATAATGTTCATGACGAACCTAGCACCATACCTGACATTTTGCTAGCATTTTAACCTTGGTCACTTTCTTAAAAATTTCGTAACATAAATACCAGACAAAAAGAGGAGAAAAAAACAATGTTCTTGGAATATTAAATTCTAAGTATATGTTAGCTTACATTATTGTTGTCCTAGTATCATTATCAAGTATTTCATCTAAAGACCAATCATGTTTTCATCAAATTTAAGATGTTTTCAATTTGGATACTTTTATGTAAAATTTGCATAGAAACAGTAACTATTTCTTCAGGTTTTTATGAAAATAAAATATTCTATTTGTAAAAAAAAAAATAAAGATAATATTAAGTCTTCCACCTTTGCTTCTAAAAGTGCATTCTTTACATTAATCCTAATGATTGTTTATGGAAAGAAAAGAATGTATTAGCTATGTAATCTTTATCTACATCTGAACAGCGGATTCAA
Source organism: Callospermophilus lateralis (assembly GCF_048772815.1). Classification (NCBI taxonomy): domain Eukaryota; kingdom Metazoa; phylum Chordata; class Mammalia; order Rodentia; family Sciuridae; genus Callospermophilus; species Callospermophilus lateralis. The sequence goes on from NC_135306.1 coordinate 15,665,260, forward strand.
GAGGCAAAGACCTTTCCTTCTAGCTCTATTAAAAGGGATTATGGTTATGATGGAAGGTGGGTAGAGAACCAAGTTCAAAGTGGGTGCTGAGTCTGCCATGGTCCAGCACAAGGCACTGGAAGGGGCCCCCATAGAGCTGGTCTTTGCCTCTCTAGGTGGACACATCCTCCCAGGTCTGATTTTCTTTATGCACACCTAACTTTGTCCCTAAACCCAGTGGAACGAATTGTGCTACTCTGCCATAGACATTCTCATGGCTCCAATGGGTTAATCTGCTCCATTCTATGAAGATGACAGGTTAAAGTTCCAGTTTCCTACGGCCAAGAGAGAACTTATACCCTTTGAAGCATGAAGCAAGAAACTTCTATGGTTTAACCAATTGAGAATGGAGGATTAAGAGAAATGTTCCCAAGGAAGGAGGAGAAATCTAGAGAGAATAATGCAACAGTTTTTTTTTTCTCTGTGTCATTGATGAGTCATCTTGGGTGTTACCATATTAAGGACACCAAACCATATACATAGTGAAAAAGTGTGCTTAGCTTTATTTAACACAATTTTTACAAAACTTACATGCCATGGAGCTGTATGTGATCCATGAATAGATGGAATCTCAGGACTAAGGGGAAAGGCACAGAAATCATAAATGTAAGCAGACTGTAAAGATCAGTGATTTTACACAGTCCCATTTCAAAAGCGGAAAACTGAGACTCAGAGAAATGAAAATATCCAAGGTCAGACTAATTCTCTGAATTCCCATTTTAGGAATTGTCTTTCACACTGTGACAATTCCCAAGGGTTGCTGATGTCCATGTGTAATGCCGCTGACTACTCCACAAAACCTGACCCATTAAACCCTCAGGTATTGGCATGTTGAGTTTGGGTTTCTAAAAAAGAGTCTAAAAAGTCTAAAGTCATTAGGCTGGGATGCAACAATCCCACAACATGGAAAATGCCAGAAAAGACGCCAGACTAATGCTTTTCACAAAGTCCTATAGCTCTTTTATTCATTAAAAACTCTTCATTTCTTTGAGACAAGTTGGTAGCAATTATCAATCACCAGTGACCTTTTCTCATATGGATTTAGAGATGAGCAAGTGAGAAGCTGTGGCATGTGGCTGAACTCACTACCCAAACCACCCATTATCCGAGTCAGCTTATCTACTGCACATCCCCCACATCCACATAATTCCATCTTATGGCTTCTTAATTTTGTTGTGAGTTTTGATCATATATCTTTAAATACCCTCCAAGATCAGCCCATAAAAGGCAATTAGATATTTAATTTGCAGCCAAAGTATAGCTATTTTTGCAGGATTTGGCTGTTGAGCATGGGACATTTTGAGATACAGGATTGGGATAACAATGAAATAATCTTTACATGCTCAATTACTTCATGCGATGCTTAGGTTGGCTCCTACTACCTTCCACTGTTCTTTCTTTTGATGACTAACTTAGCTCCCAAAGATATATGCTCAGCCCCATGCAGGGAACTTTAGTTCAAAGGAATGTTACTTCAATCATTTGCAAGACTGAACATAAAGCTAGTTTCACTGGGATCCACCTCAGATGTGTCTCACTTTTAGTAATGGAGAATCTCCTCCATTTTGTGATTGCATATTCACCTTATATTTTGGTTTCAGTAAGTCCATCTCTTTTTTTCCATATTTGCCTGGGTCCCAGGTTAGAAAACATGTTGGGCAGTGATTATGACTCTTGTGGTTTGGATGTGGTGTCCCCTCAAAGCTCAAGTGTGAGACAATGCAAGAAGATTTGGAGGAAAAAGTATTGGATTATAACCTTCACCTATTCAGTGAATTAGTCCCCTGATAGGGATTACCTGAGTGGTAACTGAAGTGGTAGGCTATGGCTGAAGGAGGTGGAAATTTGAGGAATGACACTGGGGTATATATTTATATCTGGCAGGTGGAAACCTCTTTCTCTGCTTCTGATCCTCATGTGAGCTGCTTCCCTCTGCCACACTCTTCTGCCATGATGTTCAGCCTCACCTTGAGCCTTTAGGAATGAAGTTTGCTATCTATGGATTGAGACTTCTGAAAAATAAACTTTTTCTCCCCCAAAATTGTTCTGGTCAGATATTTTAGTCATGGCAGCAAAAAAGCTGCCTAAAATAATGACCTTGAAGTCAGACATTTGGATTTGAATTCTATGCCAATACTAACTAACAGTGTGACTTACCTAGACTTATTTATTTATTTTTTCTTTTTTGAAAAACGTGGATGATTCTATTTACACCATAAAAATGAAAAATCACTAATGTGTCTGAAATGCCTGCTATTTAGAATGAGATTTACTTATTCTATTATTGTCCTAGGCCTTTCATAATTGAAAATGTGTTTATTCTTGTATTCCTTCTATTCTTCACTATCATACCCCCCTCTATTCTTTGGTACGTGTCTACCACCTCCACGTCAATATCGCAGGTGCCCTACCATCACAGGTTCTATGGAAGTGGGTTTAATTATACTCCATACTTCTTGACATTTGTCTTTAATTTCCTTCCAGTGGCATAAATGTGTACTTCTGATATCACTGAGTATGTCTATGTTTTTAATCTTACAACCATCTAATCTTCCCCTGTATCAAGCATTTGGCTGCTATTCTTATACTTGATGTTTAATATGTACCAACAAAACCATATACCATTGTCTGAGTTCACAAAAATTTTGAAATTGGTAGTCTCATAAACCCATATCAAGATTTTAAAAAGTGAATAAATACATTATCTGCCATCTATTTCCTTTAGATATTTCAATTGGTAAAATATATGTATATTCCATAAATTCCTCAGCAATTGAATTCAACTTGATGATTTGAATTTGAATTCAACTCTCATATTTATGGTCAGGGACCAGTCAACACCAAGTCATTTGAACAAGCTTTGAAATAATAAATAAGTAAAATATATGCACTTTAGTGATGATGGAAATATCAATTAGGTATCCTATCATTTATTTGCTTTTCATTTATTTCATAAATATTTGAGTACCTCATCTGAGTGAGATTCCATGATGGTTGATGAGGAGTGCATGAAAATGGGCCTCATAATTAACAAAACTTTCATTTTGGTGAAGGAGACAAGATCATATGGTTAGAAAATCCAATTGTTAAATAGAAGATGAAGAATATCCAAGATGTAAAAGTAATTAATCTGAGAATTTCAACTTAAACATTGCCATTTTGATGGAAAGAAGTCAAGGGAAAAACAAGAGAAATGAAGTCAGTAAGTCTCTTAAATCTCACAGCATTTAGATGACATGAGATACAACAAAATTAAAAAGTTAATTATTAATTGATAACATGATAGAAGAAAGGAGAATGATTCAATATTTTGACCCAAGACCTTATGATGGAAAGACTCAATGTTTTTTGTGATTGAGGTCAATATCATGAAGGCATTGCTCTCCAACAGAAACTGATGTATAACTGGTATTGTTCTAAGCATTAGAACTATGGAAAGAAATCAGTGAAAAGAAGATGAAAAATCAGGTGAAATAGAAATTAGTTAGAGGAATCATCGAGGTAAGAGGAATAGTAGTAGTCAATAATAGTCTTCATAAGATAGAAAGAAGATGCTTTGAGAAGAGCAGACAATTTTAAGAATAAAGGAAAGCTCAGCAAGGTAACATAAAAAAAGTAAGTCAAATTTACATCTATTTACAAACTAAATTTTGTTATTTAGGAAATAAATTTATTATTACCAAAACTATTCACACTGCCTGAAACCAATATTTAGATTAATGCTATGAAAGCCATCTGAGATGTGGTATAAGCTAAAAATACAAATTATCTCAATAAATGTTAGAAAGAAAAGAACCATAGTCTATTAAGAGAAACCAGACATATTTTGAAAAACAAACTAGCCTTTGAAATAGATGTGAAAAGATGGACATACTTGCCGCAGTCCGGCTGTAGCAAACTAACCGGAGGGTGACAAACAACTTGTGTAGATTGATACAGCAGGAGTGGGAGCCGTTTATTGTAGGAAAACAGAGGTATTTATACATTCCACACAGCTTATCTTAATTAACATAAACTAGATAGAGCAGTCAACCAATAAGGAATCTCCACACTTAATGGCTCCATGGCGTTACTTCACAAACCACTCCCTCTGGCATTTTGCCAGGCGCCATCCAGACTTGTTTACAGACTCTAACATTTCTCTGGCAAAATGCCAGGTGCCATCCTGACTTGTTTACAGACTGTTTTATAATAGTTTACATACTGTTTTATAAGCTATTTTTTATAAGCTATTTGTTGGTGTGCCTTGGGGATAAAACTTCCTTGAAGATTGGAGGTTGTCACTCTACATTGGTCACTCTTCTTCTACCCTTCCACTCTTGGGAAGACCAGTCACTTATGATACTTTTTTTTCTGACAGTTGTGAAATGCCATTTTATAAAAATATTTAAAACATCTAAAATTGCTCATAGGCTATGCATAAAAAAGGAAGCTACAAAACTATACATCTGTTCCTCTATATATGAATATATTATTATGTGTACTTTAAAAAATTTTTCTAATTAGTTATACATGTCAGCAGAAGGCAACTTGTTTCATTGTACACAAATAGAGCTTAATGTGACTTCTTAACCATTGAACTGAGGCTGTGATCTTTGAGCCACTAAATATGACACTGAGCAATGTTTGAATGCAAGTATGAAATCTCTGCACATATATTCCAACAACAGGGGTACTAAAATATTATTGGCTTTCATCCTTACCACTCTCCTTAAGCTGCTCTCCTAATGAAGAACCCCACTCTCATAAAGACTTGGGAAATACCAAGGTTTGGGGAAATCTGGTTTCCCTGCCACACTTTAACTGTCTGCAAGATTTTACATACGCAATCACATTTCTCTCCTTGATTCATTCCCTTGGCTTCTCTGCTGGAACATAATACACTCCTCATTCCTCCCACAGTGACTGACTTATCAATCTCCTTTGCTAACTCTCTTCATCCCTCTGATTAATTAAAATGATTGTATTTTCAGGATTACTATTAAAGCTTAATAATTTTAGTTCGTGTTTAACTCAAACCATGTTTTCTCAAACTGAATATCTTGAAACAATTTTTGACTCCTCTCATTATTTCAATCCCATTTGTAATCTCCTAGTTAATTTTCTTTACCCAATGTTCAAAGAACATCCAGAATTTGGTCAGGTCTCCCCAACTCCACTGCTAGAACAATGGTCCTAGCCACGATTTCTTCTTATTTGGACTACAACCATAACCTGCTGCCTGCTCTCCTTCCTTACTCCCTAACCAGCCCACTCCAATATGTCAATTCTAAACACAGAACCCAGATTAATCCTATTAAAATGCAGTTCATAAAATGTCCCTCCTCTGCTCATATTCTTCCAACAATTGAATCCCCATCTTAAAAAGAATACCATGTTCTACAAGGTCTCACATAGCCTGAGGTTCAAAATCTCTAATCCCAGTCAATTCTCCTCCCTAGTCACAGTGCCCTCTTTCTTGTTTATTAAACATATAGTCACACATGTATTTTAATCCCTTGAAATTTTTTCCTTTAATTACTCTTTTCTCAGTTATGTAACATTTACTTCCACCATGTATTTGCTTAAATGTCACCTTCTCTTTGGGCCTACCTCGGTCACCATACTTTAAATTTTGTTCTTCACTACCTAACATTTTTCTTTTCTATTTTTGTCTTATGGCATATATTACTTTCAATATACTACTGTCTTTGATTCTCTTCATACCATTCTTTCCCAATGAAACACACATTTCATAAGTGTAAAATCTTTGTGGGTTTTTTTATTGGTAGAAATTTAGTTCCACTACTAAAAACTCAATAGAAGATATATATCAGAAACTTAATAAATTTTTATTTAATTAATGAATAAATGTGTGGAATATCTTAAGGCCAGAAGAAGACTAATAATAGAAATCACCTAGAGTCACTCCTTTACTTTTTACTAATGAAGAGTCTGAACTTTTGAGAAAAAAAAAAAACTGACCTATTACAGAAATCTACTCTTCTAATGGTTTGGGCTCTTATTTTTCTTGTTCTAGCTATAGAGATGAGTACAAAGTCTGATTTGGAGATGTTCTCAATGTCTTTTCTTTGGATGAATGTGTCCAGTGTTCTTTTCACTGCACCATATTGCCAATCTTGTAATTTGGTGGAATAGTGGGAAGCGGATGAATGGAATTTCCCGAGTTTATTTTAATTGTAATATTCCATTGCTCAGGCATCCTAAATGTCTTAGATGTTGCCATAACCATACCTTCCTGTGATTCCCCATATACTTACTGAGTGTTAGCCCAACAGGTGCACAAACACCCTGCAAACAAAATATATAAAAATAATCTTCCTTTAGAATAACGAAATACATAATCTCTGAATAAAATCAGAGGATTATGCATCCCTACCTATCTTCCAGAGTCTTGACTAGAGTTGATATATTGTGAGATGACAGCATGACCAGTTTCATATAGAACTTTTCATGGGAATAGGAGTCAGTGTCAGGGTGGTTTATGTTGACTAATATACACAAGGGATATTTTATTTTTTTAAATTCTATATTTAACAATTTTTCCACATTGTCTTTTCTAGTTTCATCTTCCATGTAAAGAATAGACACTGGATTTCTCAATATATATTTTTAAATATCTAATATTCTTTGTGAGATGAGGTGGAACACACCAGACAGAATGTTTTCATGAAGTGTTCGGCCATGAAAGGGGAAATCTTTAATGATAAATAATCACACCACAATATAACTAATCATAAACTGTAGCAGATATAATGAATGAATATTGCTGGTTCTCTTAGTAATATATGATTACCGTGGGGGTGGAAGATCATGGATAAGCCGCAGTTGAGCTGGAACACCAAAGATGAACATTATTAGCAGGTCTTTTGGAGAGTGAGGAGAGGAAGAGGATTCCAAACAGAGGTGAACATCCGTGTAAAGGGTTTTGGGAGGTGACACCTTGGTCCACTGAGTAATGAAAGATTAGTTTTGCTGGAGTAGAGAACAAAGAGAAGACATGGCCACATATGTTGTAAGACTTTGCTTTTAGTCTTTGAGAGTAATAAGGAAAAGTTTGGGTATTCCAAACTCAATAGCATACATGAATTAACATGTCTAGGCTTTTAGGTAGAAAGTGTTATAAAGAGGATGCTGTTTTAGGGCCTAAAATGAGAAACTGCTTTTGTACATTAATTTTTATTATATAGTTTAAGGGCCATTCTGAGTCTGTGCATTCTAGGTCTCCTTGCCTTGGTGTTTGTTAGGATGGCCAAAACATCCACACATATTTTACTTTTATTTGCCTTCTATACGATCTCAGTTTAAGCAGGTTTCTCTGCTGTTATTTTCCAGAAAGCTATTCTAGTATATCAGGGTTTTTGTTATTGTTGTTGTTGTGGTTTGTTTGTTTTTAAATGAGTTCAATCTTAGTGTGGTTTGAGGTTTCAGTTACAGTGCAAGCCAGGTCTTGATTTGCCTGAACCAGTTTCTCTTCCCTGGGCAATATTAGCTTTGCCTAGATCTGCTCTTTAGATGAAATAGAGTTGATAGTTTCAATTTCACAAGAACTTATATTAGAAGCTATTTCTCTTTTAAATAATAACAGAATTCCAGGCAAAGATGGTCAGGCACAAAGTTTCATAAAGCCATGAATGATAGGCTAGTACTGGAATTGATTCAAATGTTTAATTATTTGTTGAGAGAAGGTTGTCTGGAGGCTTCACACAAGAAGAGACTTTATTGATTTTATTATTCAGGGAAGGTAATAATTTTGATATATATAAAAAACCAAAAAAACAAAGACCAATTTCTCTGTTAAGCAATAATGACAAAATGTTTGTCAAAATATTGCTAGGGACTGAGAAACGAAGGGGCCAAAAAGCCCCTCTTCTTTATTTCATGTCATCAATCTTGTGGTCTCCAAACCTGCAGGGAATGTCACAATAATGTAGGTTGCATTCAAGATATTTTTGAAGTTGAGAAAAGATACACCAATTTCTTTTGTATTTATGTCAGTTTCAGACTAATGCCTTTGACTGACTGCACTGTAATAACAAACCCAGCAACTTCAGATATCAACCGATATTTTTAAAGAGTCTTGCAGTCATTTAGCATAGCAGATAATGGCCATCTGAGGTCGAAGGTAGCGAGGTCAGGCAGTAAAAAAAAGATAAATATATTTCATATGTTGGGAATGAGCAAAAGCAGATGAAATTTCAAGGAGCATTAAGAATAGGTAAACTATGAAACAGTAAGGTAACAAATAAACCAAAGTATTCAGAAGCATCAGAATATAGGAAAGGGCATTCAATGAGTTGAATTTAGAAACCTGAATTTTAGGCCTATTCCCACTCCTAAACAATAACCTATTTTTGGTGAAAGAACCCTAGGCTTTGGGTTTTAGCTTCTGTATCTGTATGTGATTTTATACATGATCCCTGTGTGGAAATAATAGTAAAGGGTTTCAGAGCCACAAGTAACATTGTCTAGAGGGAAATCGAAGAAGGTATATAAAAGGAAACATATTTTCCAGAAATAAAAATAAATTAAGGAGAATGTAGATTGAAGGAATAGAAATGATGACCATGAAAATAAATGAGGGTTTTTATAGGCATAAGTGGGGAGGAGATTTTTTTTAAATATTTATTTTTTAGTTGTAGTTGGACACAATATCTTTATTTCTTTATTTTATTTATTTATCTCCATGTAGTGCTGAGAATCAAACCCAGGGCCTCACACATGCTAGGCGAGTGCTCTACCACTGAGCCACAACTCCAGCCCATCAGGAGTTTTTTCTTAATGAGCTTGTTTTAAGATTGGAGTCATTCATGTAAGAATCTTTAACTCTAGGATCAAAGTAAATACAATCTCAAAATACTAAGTCTACAGAGTGAATTTAGTTGTATAAGAATTTAGGTTGTTAACACATTGACGAAAAATCATTTATGGATTTTTTGTTTTTAACATAAGATTTATTTTTATTTTTAAAAAATGCTCAGAGAATAACAACTATCAATGCCTTAAGTTTTATTTACCTGCCCCTCCTTGCAAAAACTAAAAATGAATCAAATTTGGAAGTGGTGTAAGCCGTCCCCCATATCTATTGAACATTCAATATAGGCCAATATTCCAAAATCTCATCCTATGTAATCCTGAGATAAGTATTAAAATTCTTGTTTTATAGAACTATAGGTGAAGTGCCAAGACATTAAGCTTGTGATACAGTTGAGATGCCAACAAATATGATAAGAAATAAATACACTGCTGTTTCATGAGCTAGGAATTACCTCCAAAGTACTTTGCCCCTCTAATTGGTCTGCACTCATTCTAGAATCACTAACTACTTCAGGCATGGAATTGGTATGTCTTCAGTGAATGATATGTATCCCCAAATTACTGAGGTGGTAGAGAAATGTTAAGGGAACTGTATCTTTTATGCTGAGCAGATCGATTTCTTAAACAGTTTTTCCTGAAATAACTTTCTTGTGAAATTTATAGGAAAGAGATATTGGAGAGACCACTGAGCCATATCCCAGCCCTTTTTATATTTTATTTTGAGATAGGGTCTCATTAAGTTGCTAAGGATGGCTTTAAACTCGAGATCCTCCTGCCTTGCTTCCCAAGCTGCTGGGATTACAGGTGCGTGACACAGCACTAGGCTTCCAGGGATCTCTTGATTTGAAATGTGGGCTGGGTAATATTTATAAATAGGATGGGTTCTGTGGTGGAGGGAGTGATCTCTCCCTTACCAGCCCATCAGCCAGACTAAGGTGTCCATGCTTATGTGCTAGTTTCAGCCATCTGAGGAGGTACATATTATGGCTGCTCTCCTTTCTAGTAATTCTAGTAGCTCCAGGCCACATTTGTACGTGGGCATCCCTCAAACTCTTATTGAACCTAGAGAGTTACCTTCTTTAATTTTTTTTTTTAATAAGGAAGGCACAGAAGTTTATGCTTTGAGAACTGAGCTACATCTATCCCTTTCAGTATGAAAGAAATCTCAGAGATGTCTCCATATATTATCAGCTCAAAAAGTAGACTATTCAGTTTCACTTAATTAATTGGAGTAAACTAAGACTTTCAGTCACATGATTTAAGCTTGTTTGACTCACTTAGGAATGTATGTTTCTCATACTTTAGTTTTCTATAGGTTGTGTGAGATGATGTTTTCTGTTAGGGTCTCTCAGCTCACTTCCTGAGACTGTCAGCTTTAATCACTTGCGACTAGGCAGGTGGGGATGGTTTAGTCATTTCTCCAGGGCATCAGAATCTGTTTCTGCACTCCAAGGACTAGAGTGTATTTCTTTCCAGGGCTTCTCCTTCCTCCAAACTGCCTAGAAATCACCATAGTGGTACTGATACATTACAGAGAGGTGTCTGACTCTGTTTACTCATTCTTCAGCAGGGTGACAATGCCCAAGAATTGAAAAACAATTTTCCCATTACCATTGCACACTGATATGACATCAGGGCTTATGGTAGGTAATGGCTTAAAGGAGGAAGGCATAGAAATAAAGAAAATCATAATAATAAGGGCTCATAAGCTTTGGGAGAATGTAAACAGTGTGAATTATTAAACTGTCAAGTTGTCAGGACAGAGACAAACTCAAGTCTGGAGCTAAATCCCTCTGTGGCCCTAGCCCTGGCAGTGCAGAGCACAGAAGGAAGGGTGGAAAAAAGATTTTAAAATTCAAATGCCTCTTGTCCTGATTGTGAGTTTCTATTGTCATTCCCCAAGAGCCAGATAGCTAGTCTGTCTCTTTCAGTCATAGGTGTATTTACTTATTCTCAGAGTAGTCCTTTGGGAGAGAAAGAACTAAACAAGATTGGAATTATGTTCTGGAAGAGAGGAGGAAGAAAGGAAGATATCGTGGCAGTGTAGAAAGTTAAAAAATAACATCCTTTTCTTTCTTTCTTTTTCATTTTCTGTTTTGGCTTCTACAGAACAAGAAGTGTTTACTTAAATACACATGGGTTCATAACATATAGTCTCATAATAACATCTATCATTATGTTTTATAAAATGCAGTTTGAAAACTTTGGAAACTAAGACTTAGCCATAGTGTGTGGCTTACTTAAGTTCTCATGAAATCTTATTCTATAAGTAGTGCATGGGCACACACACATGAATGATCTCTGTCTCTGTCTCTCTTTCTCTGTGTATCTCTCTCTGTCTCTGTCTCTGTCTCTCTTTCTCACACACACACACACACACACACACACACACACACACACACACCTAAAGCCTGTAAAGCTTCCTTGGTGAATATATATCCATATTCTGAATCATACAAGAGCATAATGGGATACAGGTCGGAGCTTACCAGCCACCTTCTCCCATGAGAGAAGCCCCCATGCAAAGTCTTGATGATTTGAGGAATTAATGTGTCAGAGCTGGAATACCTGTTGTGTATCTGGGTCATCTTGTGAGAGTTCTTGGAAAACTTTCTCCTCCCTAAAAAATAAGACAGAGAAAGACAGGCATGTGGGGAGGACATCATTTTTTTTTTTTTCAGATTGATACCAAGACCTGGCAATATCATCTTTATATATTGTTTAAAACTTACCAAGAATAATGGTTTTTCTGAACTTGGTAACAGTTCACATATGAGTGTCCTCTATGCTTTACCTGACCAATTGGTAAAACCAAAGTGAATGAATGAATGAATCAGTTGATGTTTTGAAATTTCCACATTTAAGGACTGTGTCTCATGTGAGCAAAAATACCACAATGATATATAAACCAATAATTTAGCATCACAGCTTTTTAAATTAAATTTCTCAAAGCTATTTTTAAAAGGAAGGCACATCACCTGCTTGTTTATTTTATTTTCCACAACATCGCCCATGTTAATGCAGTAAACTTGAGGGAAAATTTTACATTTGATCTGAACTTTCATCCAACCAACACATGAACTTTGAGTCTTGAAGTTGTAATAGGTTCTGGCGACTTTGTGTTTATGGGTCTGATTTTCTATGTTTCTCTTCAGAGTTTTCATCGAAGCAGATTTGCCAGGATAATCATATCATCCCCCTTTTTATTCTTTGATTGTTTGCTGTACATAGCTTTTCATCCCTGTGTTATCATTTTTTGGTAGAAATGTAATTACCTGTCTTGTATTATTGTCAAAATGTAATCAAGAAAGTTTGATCCAGAAAAAGGAAGAATTCACCCTCAGTTTTGACATGAAGATTTTCTTTTTAAAAATAATGTGCTCCCTTCCTTTATCTTTGTTTCCTTGTCTCTATCAATTGAGTTTATCTTTCCTTTTTTTTTTTTTGCTCTTATCTCTTTTTTTCTTATCTGATCTTTTCTGTTTATTCTGATTTGTCTTGGTGTTTTCTTTCATTGTCTTCTGCATAAGAATTAAGAATTATAACTAGCTATTTACTTGTCTATCTCCTCTCTTAGATTTTAGAGCCTTTAAAAGCCAAAATTTAGTGTATCCCTAAAAAGTCAAGATTGATACCTTTCAATCATTAGTTTCCAGAAGAACTGATTAACTAAAAGGCATCCCTCAATGTCAAGCACTTGAATAAGTGCTTCTGATAGTATATGCACATTTATGAGCTTTAGTCCATTTATGCCAAATTATTTTCAGTTCACTGCATGATATAAAATGACAAATATGCATATATATATATATATATATATATACACATATATATTCATACATGTGATCATACATACATACATATATGTGTAATATTATACAACATTTGCACTTATGTATGTCGTATAAAAAATAAGATATACATTAAAGTATATGTTTAATTTTAAGTGTATCTTTATATATATATATATATGTATATTTATTTATTTATATTAAAACGTATTTATAGCTGTTACAGTTAGAAACCTGCTTAGTTCACATAGCCTTCTGAACTTTCATCACCATCAGTTTTTTTTTATCTCCCACAAAAATATATAAACTTCCTGTGACTACAGGTGTCAAAGGAGATAGTGGTGGTTGTGTTTGCTCACAAAAGTCAGCCCATAATCTATCATTGTGTTTAACCTATGGAGGGCTTTTATGGAATATTGGTAAAAGGAATGATTTTCTTGCTAAAATACCAATGCTTGTGAACAGATTGCTTTCCAATCTATCTACAAACACATATTAAACTAGATGCTAACTTGTTAATTTGCCTAACTCTCCTTCATTTGCCTTTGGATAAAAAGTCTTGTGTGAACAAAAAAATATTTAGTTTCTAAAAATTGTGCATAAATTTCTACACATCTATGGAAGTGCATAATACACTTGATTATCCATTGTTAGGTGCATCTATTTTTTAAAAAAAAGAATTAAGAATTATTAGATTAGGCAATATGAGTGGGAATAGTTTATGAATCCTTAATTTTCTATAAAAGAGCAAATGTAGTTATTATTTTATATGAGGTCAAGTGATTAAAATAGTCTAAACTGTTCCTGGGATAATTAGACCTGAGTTTCTAGGACTCATACATGAAACATTCCCAAGTGAATGTGCTCTATGAGACTTTATCACCTATTATTCAGATTTGAATCCTTCACCTTTCACAAAAATGTTGATGCCTAGCACATACAAGTAGGCAGACTGATTCTTAGGAGCATACAGATATCATCACTGGGGGTTCTGAATAAAGTCTGACCACATCACTTCTGCTAATCAAGCTCACTTAATTCAAAGACTATGACTGATTCAGTTCAAATCACCCAAGACCCTAAAAGGAAGCACCACAGAATAAAATTTCAAAACATAATAAAGTGGCCTTCTAATTCAGAGGGCCAAAACAAAGTAGGAGAAATAGAAAACGAGGGGAAATATTGTACATGAGCATGTAACTAACTGAAGGAATCAATGAAATGAAATAATCCAACCAATACACACCTTGAAATTGCTGAAGATCAGCAAAGAAATGAACCTTGAAAAAGCAAATAACAAATTGCATTTAACTTTCCTTGATGTAAGAATCTGTTCTAAGGATGTCATCCTCCCAACATAATGCCATTAGTTGGTTGAGGTGTGGACAGCCTGAATTAAAGTTCAAACACACAATCAGAAAAAGATGTGTAATTGTAGCATTTTAAAATACTTTGCTGATAATTGAATAAATACAGTTGGTCCTGTTCCTTTCAAAGTCTTGATGGAGTGAGGACCAATGCAGAAAAAAATGTATTTAGAATAAAAGAGAGTTGAATCAGAAGATGGCGGCGAATAGAGTGCATCACCCCCGTGTACCATGTCACTGCGCAGGTGAATAATGAATTAGAACGACCAAAAGCTATCTTGTTAGGAATTTCCAGCAAAATTGGGGTGCACCGAAACCTAGAGAAAGGATTTCCATCACCGAGGACCGGTTACTGGGTCTCAACTGCGAGTGAACTGTGCGCCTGGAGATCCAGGCTGATTGATCCGCGGCCCGCCCCTCGGCTAGAGATGGCAGGGCGCTGAGAATCCGCCAGCAATGCACAGAAACGGTGCTGCGGATTCTGTGGAGTCCTGCCGGCTGTGCCCTCACTGAGCTCCGGGCTGAGTTTGAGGTTTGAGACGGGGAAGGAAGCGGTCCAGTTCTGTCCCCCACACCGGACAGTCCACCAAGGAAGCCAGCGGCCACCATCTTGGAGAGCTGACGTCACGATTGCCAGTTTCCAACAATCGCAGCAATAGAACAGGTGTGTGTTATTTAGCGCATCTCCCATACAGCGGGGAATTCGCATAAAATCTCTCCCTGGCTTTCCGGGGGAGGGATTATCAGAGTAAGCATGAATAGAGGCGTGGGGAAAGGTAAAGGCACCTGACCTCCAACTCCCCCTCCCATCAGCGGCGAAAACGAAACCTGTCTTGCCAGCTCTGGGGGAGGGGCAAGCGGAAGGAATCAAACAATAAGGTGCCGGTTCCCAACAGCCACCCTCCACACCCAGCAAACTGCAGGCCCAGAGTATAGTTTGAACTGCCGAGAGGCATCACACTGGGGAAGGCCTGGCTAGCAGGAGAAGCCGGGGACTAGAGGCCAGGAATAAACCTAAGCTAACTAACAGGTTTTTGAGAGACACCAGGGGCGGGAGGAAGGACCGGCCTCACACGGATTGTATCCTACAGCCAGAGGGCAAAATCTTGGCCCAGAAGGCACAGCACCACCTACTGGAAGCGAAGAAAATAGAAGCCTAATAGTGCCTTTTTTTTTTTTTCTTGTTTCATTTTTTTAATTCTTTAATTTTTAAATTTTAAATTTTATTTACTTATTTATTTTTAATTATTTTTTTCAATTGTAATTTTTTTCAATTGTAATTTTATTTTACTGCATTTTATTATTTTTTTATCATTTCTTTTATTTTCTATTCTTTTCTCTTTCTTTCTTCTCTCCCTCTCTCTTTCTTGGTTTGCGTCCTTACCTTTTCCCCATTTTTCCTCGTAAGCATGAACACCCATATAACATATAACTTACTAAATGCAAATAGATCAATACTACGAATAGGTCTATAGTACGCCTAAGCCCTTAACTACCCCCAAATACTTACTCCTGTCTATTCTCTTGTTAATATCTGCCTATATTTGAGCAACCCCCCAAAGAAGCTAACATATACTAACCTCCATACCATCAAATCACCCGACCTTAACATAAAATCCTAAGTCCAAAACTCAATTCTCTATATGCCATCAAAATCTGAAGGCCTTTAATGAAACTGATGAATTTACCTTAAATCACAATTAAATCCAACATCTCTAAACATTGTTTCCTAACACAAAGGAGAGATAGTGGAACTATAAAAACCAAAACAAATTTAAAGGAGAAAACAGAAACACAGCAGTCAAACAGAGTTGGAAAGTAACTTGAGCACCATGAAAAAACAAGGGAAAAAAGGATTACAAACAATGCAGGACAACTTAAATACACAGGAGAACCTAGAGGCATCAGAAAAATGGACAGAGAAAGAACTCAAGGCATACCTAACTCAGATGGAACGGAATCTTAGAGAAGACTTTAGACAGCAAGTCCAAATAATGAAAGTATATTTTGAAAACGAATTAAATAAGCAAATTCAAATGGCAGTGAACGAGCTCTACCAGGAGATAGAGATTTTAAAAAAAATCAAACAGTAATCCTAGAAATTCAGGAAACCATAAACCAAATTAAAAACTCAAATGAGAATATTAAAAATAGACTAGATCAAGTAGAAGTCAGAACATCAGATAATGAAGACAAAGTTTATCAACTTGAAAAGAATATACTCAACACAGAAAGGATGCTTAAAATACACGAGCAATCTATCCAAGAGATATGGGATGTCATAAAAAACCAAACTTGAGAGTCATTGGGATAGACGAAGGTATAGAGCTTCAAACCAAAGGAATGAACAATCTATTGAATGAAATAATCCTAGAAAACTTCCCAGATATGAAAGATGGAATGGATTGCCAAATCCTAGAAGCCTACAGGACCCCAAACATTCAAAACCATAATAGGGCAACTACAAGACACATAATTATGAAGATATCCAACATACAGAACAAGGAGAGAATATTAAAAGCTACGAGTGAAAGGAGGCAGATTACATTCAGGGGTAAACCAATTAGGCTAATGGCTGATTTTTCATCACAGACATTGAAAACAAGAAGATCCTGGAACAACGTATTTCATACGCTGAAAAATAATGGATTCCAACCAAGAATACTGTATCTAGCAAAATTAAGCTTCATATTTGACAATGAAATTAAAATATTTCACGATAAACAAAAGTTAAAAGAATTCGCAGCCAGAAAACCAGCACTGCAAGGCATTCTGAGCAAAACACTACAAGAAGAGGAATTGAAAAACAGCACCCAAAACTAACAGTGGGAGGTACCTCAGTAAAGGGAAGGAAAAAAAATAACCAAAAAGGAAAAACTAGTCATATTAAAACAAATAAATAAACAAGCATGACGGGAAGTACAAACCATATATCACTAGTAACCTTAAACGTTAACGGCTTAAACTCACCAATCAAGAGACATAGACTAGTAACCTGGATTAAAAAAAACAAATCCAATAATCCAGGAGACTCATATGATAGAAAAAGATATACACAGGCTGAAGGTAAAAGGTTGGGAAAATCATAACATTCACATGGTCCTCGGAAGCAAGCAGGAGTGGCAATACTCATATCGAATAAAATCAACTTCAAATCTAAGTTAATCAAAAGGGATAAAGAAGGACACTATATACTGTTAAAAGGAACCATCCACCAACAAGACATAACAATTATCAATATGTATGCACCAAACAATGGTGCTGCAACTTTCATAAAACAAACTCTCCTCAAGTTCAAGAGTCAAATAGACCACAACACAATAATTATGGGTGACTTCAACACACTGCTTTCTCCATTGGACAGATCCTCCAGACAAAAGCTGAATAAAGAAACTGTAGAACTCAATAACACAATCAATAACCTAGACTTAACCGACATATATAGAATATATCAACCAGCATCAAGTGGATACACGTTCATCTCAGCAGCACATGGATCCTTCTCAAAGATAGACCATATATTATGGGGCAACTCTTAGTAAATGTAACGGTGTGGAGATAATACCATGCATCTTATCTGATCATAATGGAATGAAACTGAAAATCAATGATAAAAGGAGGAAGGAAAAATCCTACATCACCTGGAAAATGAACAATATGTTACTGAATGATCAATGGGTTACAGAAGACATAAAGGAGGAAATCAAAAAATTCTTGGAGATAAATGAAAATACAGACACAACATATTGGAATCTATGGGACACAATGAAAGCAGTTTTAAGATGGAAATTCATTTCCTGAAGTTCATTCCTCAAAAAAAGAAAAAATCAACAAATAAATGAACTCACACTTCATCTCAAAACCCTAGAAAAGGAAGAGCAAAACAACATCAAATGTAGTAGAAGACAAGAAATAATTAAAATCAGAGTGGAAATCAACGAAATTGAAACAAACAAAAAAAAAACATTGAAAAAAATTGATAAAACTAAAAGTTGGTTCTTTGAAAAAAAAAATAAGATCGACAGACCCTTAGTCATGCTAAGGAAGAGAAGAAGAGAGAAAACTCAAATTACTAACATACGGGATAAAAAAGGCAATATCACAATGGACACTACAGAAATACAGAAAATAATTAGAAATTATTTTGAAACCCTATATCCAATAAAATAGAAGATAGCGAAGATATCGATAAATTTCTTAAGTCATATGATTTGCCCAGATTGAGTCAGGAAGATACACACAGTTTAAACAGACCAATAACAAATGAGGAAATAGAAGAAGCCATCAAAAGACTACCAACTAAGAAAAGCCCTGGACTGGATGGATATACAGCAGAGTTTTACAAAACCTTCAAAGAAGAATTAATACCAATACTTTTCAAGTTATTTCAAGAAATAGAAAAAGAAGGAGCTCTTCCAAATTCATTCTATGTGGCCAACATCACCCTGATCCCGAAACCAGACAAGACACTTCAAAGAAAGAAAACTACAGACTAATATCTCTAATGAATCCAGATGCAAAAATCCCCAATAAAATCCTGGTGAATTGAATACAAAAGCATATCAAAAAAATTGTGAACCATGATCAAGTAGGATTCATCCCTGGGATGCAAGGCTGGTTCAATATAGGGAAATCAATAAATGTTATTCACCACATCAATAGACTTAACCATTAAAACCACATGATCATCTGGATAGATGCAGAAAAAGCATTCGACAAAGTTCAGCATCCCTTTATGTTCAAAACATTAGAAAAACTAGGGATAACAGGAACATACCTCAATATTGTAAAAGCTATATATGCTGAGCCTCAGGCTAGCATTTTTCTGAATGGAGAAAAACTGAAGGCATTCCCTCTAAAATCTGGAACAAGACAGGGATGCCCTCTCTCACCACTTCTATTCAATTTAGTCCTCGAAATACTAGCCAGAGCAATTAGACAGACGAAAGAAATTAAAGGCATAAAAATAGGAAAAGAAGAACTTAAATTATCACTATTTGCAAATGATATTATACTATTTCTAACAGATCCAAAAGGGTCTACAAAGAAAATTCTAGAGCTAATAAGTGAATTCAGCAAAGTGGCAGGTTATAAAATCAACATGCATAAATCAAAGGCATTCCTGTATATCAGTGACAAATCTTCTGAAATGGAAATGAGGACAACCACTTCATTCACAATATCCTCAAAAAAAAAATAAATAAATAAAATACTTGGGAATCAACCTAACAAAAGAAGTGAAAGATTTATACAATGAAAACTATAGAACCCTAAAGAGAGAAATAGAAGAAGACCTTAGAAGATGGAAAAATATACCCTGTTCATGGATAGGAAGAACTAACATCATCAAAATGGCGATATTACCCAAAGTTCTCTATAGGTTTAATGCAATGCCAATCAAAATCCCAAGGGCATTTTTTGTAGAAATAGATAAAGCAATAATGAAATTCATATGAAAAAACAAAAGACCCAGAATAGCAAAAACAATTCTAAGCAGGAAGTGTGAATCAGGAGGTATAGCGAAACCAGATTTCAAACTGTACTACAGAGCAATAGTAACAAAGACAGCATGGTACTGGTACCAAAACAGGCGGGTGGACCAATGGTACAGAATAGAGGACACAGAAACCAATCCACAAAATTACAACTTTCTTATATTTGATAAAGGGGCTAAAAGCATGCAAAGAATAGCATCTTCAACAAATGGTGGTGGGAAAACTGGAAATCCATATGCAACAAAATGAAACTGAATCCCTTTCTCTCGCCATGCACAAAAGTTAACTCAAAATGGATCAAAGAGCTTGATATCAAATCAGAGACACGGCATCTGATAGAATAAAAAGTTGGCTATGATCTACATATTGTGGGGTCGGGCTCCAAATTCCTCAATAGGACACCCATAGCACAAGAGTTAATAACTAGAATCAACAAATGGGACTTACTCAAACTAAAAAGTTTTTTCTCAGCAATAGAAACAATAAGAGAGGTAAATAGGGAGCCTACATCCTGGGAACAAATTTTTACTCCTCATACTTCAGATAGAGCCCTAATATCCAGAGTATACAAAGAACTCAAAAAATTAAACAATAAGATAACAAATAACCCAATCAACAAATGGGCCAAAGACCTGAACAGACACTTCTCAGAGGATGACATACAATCAATCAACAAATACATGAAAAAATGTTCACCATCTCTAGCAGTCAGAGAAATGCAAATCAAAACCACCCTAAGATACCATCTCACTCCAGTAAGATTAGCAGCCATTATGAAGTCAAACAACAACAGTACTGGAGAGGATGTGGGGAAAAGGGTACTCTTGTACATTGCTGGTGGGACTGCAAATTGGTGTGGCTAATTTGGAAATCAGTATGGAGATTCCTGGGAAAGCTGGGAATGGAACCACCATTTGACCCAGCTATTGCCCTTCTCAGAGTATTCCCTGAAGACCTTAAAAGAGTGTACTACAGGGATACTGCCACATCGATGTTCGTAGCAGCACAATTCACAATAGCTAGACTGTGGAACCAACCCAGATGCCCTTCAATAGATGAATGGATAAAAAAAAATGTGGCATTTATACACAACGGAGTATTATGCAGCACTAAAAAATGACAAAATCATGGAATTTGCAGGGAAATGGATGGCATTAGAGCAGATTATGCTAAGTGAAGCTAGCCAATCCCTAAAAAACAAATGCCAAATGACTTCTTTGATATAATGAGAGCAACTAAGAACAGAGCAGGGAGGAAGAGCAGGAGGAAAAGATTAACATTAAACAGAGACATGAGGTGGGAGGGAAAGGGAGAGAAAAGACAAATTGCATGGAGATGGAAGGAGACCCTCATTGTTATACAAAATTACATATAAGAGGTTGTGAGGGGGAAGGGAAAAAAACAAGGGAAAGAATTAAATTACAACAGATGGGGTAGAGAGAGAAGATGGGAGGGGAGGGGACAGAGGATAGTAAAGGATAGGAAAGGTAGCAGAATACAACAGTTACTAATATGGCATTTTGTAAAAATGTGGGTGTGTAATTGATGTGATTCTGCAATCTGTATTTGGGGTAAAAATGGGAGTTCATAACCCACTTGAATTGAATGTATGAAATATGATATGTCAAGAGTTTTGTAATGTTTTGAACAACCAATAAAAAATAGAATAAAAGAGAAAAAAATCAGGGAGAGAAAAAGGAAAAAAATACTCTTCTAAAACAGACATTGGACATTTGGGTTGTCCTACATATCTCTTCTGTTTATACTTTGAAACACCCTCATGAAATTGTTTTATTTTCATATTTTATAAAAGAGAAAAAGACAGAGATGTTTCCACTAAAGGACTGTGGGAACTGGTAAATATCAGTAGAATATAATATCGGATTTGAAAGAAAAAAAAAACATGAGTGGATATAGAAAGGGACCTGACTTCCAAAAGAAAGCTGTAGAAATTTCTCATGTAAATGGACACCAAGATTCATATTTTACTACAGAAAACACTTCAATAATTAAGTCACCTAAAACATATTTCAAAAGCTCCATTCCTCAACTATGAGAATAACAAGACAAATCAAACAATTTTGTATAAATCAGAACATGGATTTCAAATTGCTTTTCCACTAGTTGAATCCAGACCACTGTGGCCTGCTTACTGCTTCTAAAAACTGGGAGGCATAAATGAAAAACGTAATTACTGGATTTTCTAGAAGACCCAACAATACTTGATCCATGTGCCCACCTGGTAACAATTGCCTGGGTAGGAATATTTGACCCAATCAGATGGAGCGTACACTCTCTGTTTGTCACTATCTCTACAAACCTGGAAACATTTATCTTACTTGCATGGCTCCTAGATTTTGAGTTTGTGACCATTGGCTCAGAAATATACCTTTCAGGACTTGTGAGGATATTTGAAGACCTGTGCATAATGTCCTGTAACAGGCATTGACTGACAGGTGAGTAAAGATGTTGAAGATACAACATATTCTCCCAGGATTCAGAGTCCACCAGGATAGACTGAATGATGAAAAATATGAAATATAGAGGAGCTAGTGAAAACTGATATGGAACTACAGAGAAGAGAACAATCAGTTTTGATTTTTACTTTGTTTTGTTTTGGGGGAAGTAGGGAAGCATCATTTGAACTAGGTCTTTTTTTATTGATTTAAAAATATAAATGACAGTGGAATGCATTATAATTCTTATTATACTATATACCACAATTTTTCTTATCTCTATTTGTATTTAAAGTATGTTGACACCCAATTCTTGTCTTCATAGATGTACTTTGGATAATGGTGTCCATCACATTCCATCATCCTTGCTAATCCCCTGCCCCCTCCCTTTCCCTCCTTCCCCTCTTCCCTATCTAGAACCTATCTATTCCTCCCATGCTCCCCCTCCCTACCCCACTATGAGTCAGCCTCCTTATATCAGAGAAAACATTCGGCATTTGTTTTTGAGGGTTTGGCTAACTTCACTTAGCATTATCTTCTCCAACGCCATTCATTTACCTGCAAATGCCATAATTGTATTCTCTTCTATTGTTGAGTATATATGCCTCATTTTTTTATCCATTCATCCACTGAAGGGCATCTAGGTTGGCTCCACAGTTTATCTATTGTGAATTGTGCTGCTATAAACATTGATGTAGTCTTAAAGGAGGAGCAGAGGTTTCCAAGTTGCAGACTGAAAAGTTATTCCAGGAAAGAAAGAGAAAACACAAGGCATATAAAATATATAATATGTATATGAAAATATACAGCATATATAGCATGCAGAGACATGAAAAAATATAGCATGTTGAAGATGGAAATGTACTTTAATGTTTCTAGAATATTAAGTAAAAAATCTAGAGGGAGAATTTGTTACAAATGAGTCAATAAATGAAGGTGGAACAAAGATTTCAAAAGATGCAAATAGTGAGTAAAGTTCATACTAACTCATTTGACATCATTCTATGTGTAGTGGTAGCCATTGGAAGGGTTTGGGGAGGGAGCTAGTGGATTTAAACGATGTACTAGAAGTCATTTGAAATTAAGAGAAGGAAATGAGAGGTAAGTATGAGTGTATGAGTCTACCACAGTTAGTGATGATGAAGTCAGAGAACACAGGTCGAAAAGTCATTTTTTTTTCAATTTAATTTAACATCAGATTCGTTTTATTTAGCATTCATCAGTTCAATGCAACACTTGTATGTGTAAGTAATCACAGTGGAGACTATGAGTAGAATTCTGGAAAAGACTAGGCCACACCTGCCAACATGTTGTTGAGACTCTAGTATAAAAATAAATGAAAATAATAGAAATAGTAGAGAATGAAAAACAAGAAAGGTTTACAAAGGAGTCTGCTTTAAAAAAATAAATACCATTGAGGTTCTTTTAAGTAATAATACCTATCTCTAATTTCATTGATAATCAAGTCTTAAAATAAAAGTGATAAAAGATTGAATGTTGGTTTAATTGGCACTAGGACCAAACTGGAAATGCAACCACAGGTATATCCTGGGATTTTTCTCAGAACTTCTGTTCATTCAATCTTCTCTGCCACAATTTTCCTTATCTCCAGTCCTTTGCTCCAACCAGAAATGCATGTACTGTGACTTTATAACCGCAGAGGGCCCCTAGCACCCAGTCCCCTCATGCCTGGTGATGGTAAGTTACCTGATGACTTATGTATAGATGATTGCATGATTTCACAGCCACTTTTTTGTTATGCTGTATTTTATTGTCCAATCTTATAATAATGCAATGCTTTGCTAAGATTAAAGACTCAACTCTGAGAGCAATGTCTTCTATCTTGAAAACTTTGGCTGATTATAGGGAGGCAAAGTGCAAAAAAAGAAAAAGTTGTTTTAATTTTTCATATTTGGCCTGAATTTCTTGATTAGTTTGTCAGACACATCTCTCAGATCCCTGCCCTTGCTGTGTTTTTCTTGAAACCTCTTTACTTTTGAAAGAAGTACTGTAGGGAAAGAGGACTGGACATAAGGGATGGAAACTTGTGCATCAGTCAAAAAATTTTAGTCCTATCTTGCCTAGATCTTTGGATACAAAATAATTGAACTGATATTGACTTTCCATCACCTGATGTAGGCTGATGTGGGTATTAGAAGCCCTGAATATGGTCAGCTTTATGGTGCCAGCCAGTCTTTTCCTTCCCAAGGTGGCAATTTCCTCAGTTGTTAGCCAAGGGGACTAGATGACCTGAAAGGCAACTCTGAGCTCATGGATTAGAGTAATTTAAAGACTCACAAGTCATGTGATGCCAAACAAAATTGATGATTCCCGGGTCGTTTTTAATAGGTTCTTTTTATCGGTATATGTAAGATGTGGATTCATTCTGACATAATTATAAAAGCATGGAATATAATTTGCTTCATTTATTCCCTAATGTTTGCACTTTCTCTCCTCTCCTCCCTCCCCCTGTTCCCTTCCCTCTATTCTGCTGATCTTTTTGCTCTTTACTTTGTTGTTGTTGTTGTTGTTATTGTTGTTGTTTTGTTTTATTTTATATTTAGTGTCTTGTGGGAAGACACTGCTGTTCAAAAGATCTGTTTAGAAATGATTTCCTAGTCACCTATGTTGAATCTACTCTTATCTCTATGTTAGATTAATCATTTTATTTCTTTTAAAATGTATTTATTTTTGGAACTAAAGACATTAGATGGTCTCACTTTATATTTTCTTATGATCAATGCAATTAAGTGTAAAGATTTCTGGATCCATTCCTTTCTGCCTCAGTTTTCTCTTTTGTAAAATGAATTTATTGTAGTTGGTATAAGCATTGAATGGGTTATTTTATGAAAAAGTCTAGAGCAGTGTCTATGACATAGTATGTACATACTTACTACTATAGTTTTTGCACCAAAGTATAAAATTCCCACAGAATAGAGGATTTAAAGTGGGCCAGTTCCATGCACCAGGTGTGAGATGCAGGTAGGTGATGGGCATGGGTACTGCAATATGTGTTGGGAGTTTGAAAGGTGATTCTTCAGGGTGGTGTAGGTTTGATAATGTTAATAAAAGAAATTTAAAATGAGGAATAAAATTTTGATTGAAAAAAAACCTTAATGTGAAGTTCAAAAGACCCTTGGCCATGCCTGTATTTCCAGAGTGTTCTAGCAGTGCAGATAAGCACTATTCAAGGAGCAGGGCCTGAACTGGAAGATCAACAATGCTGGATGACCAAAGACTTCCTCAGAATTTACCTTGAAGAATGCATTTCTGCCTTAACTTCGACTGTTCTTTCCATGCCAAATTTATTTCTCCTCCCAGTTCAATTTTAAGTTCATCTCTGGTCATGCAAATTTCTGACTAGTTCAGACAACTAAATCTACTTTTTCTTCTTAAAATTTCAAAGAACACTCTGTAGAAGAAAATTCTGCACAAAATATATATTACCATTTTCTTCATTGTGCAAATGTCTCTCCTAGTGAAAAACAGGAATAACCAGAGAACTGGATTTATATAAAGTTATATATATATATTATATATCAGTTATATATATATGTATATATATATATACAGAATTATATATTTATCAGAAAAGAACAGAAATCTTAAGAAGTTAGTCCTGTCATTTAAAAAACCACAGAGCTTCAATTGAAATCTAAATGTCTGATACAAGAACCAGTTCAGTTTGTTGGAGTATGTTGTAGTTTTATGAAAGTTGCCTAAGATTAGAATACACCTAAGTATTGTTAGCTAGAAACACAAATTCTTGGCTTGGACCTAGTTAGCCAGAGTACATATAAGAGAAGTCTTCTAGAACATTCAATAAAACACTGCTTCCAGGTGATTATTATTATCGAAAAGTTTGGAAATAGTAGCTGAAGAGATGGAGAAGGAGAAAATGAAGAATATCCATGTATTGAAAGAGAACCAGATGTTTTTGATCTATCTGGATGCATTTCCAAATAAGCAAAATGTGGGAACTAAATTATGTTTAAAATGTGGGAACTAAATTATGTTTAAATAATAGCAGAAAGTATAATAACCCATTACTGGAAGGGAAAAACAACAAGTCAGTCACACAGAGATGACCAAGGACATGTATGCCAGGCAATCTGGGAAGGGTAAATGTTCACCAAGGGTTGGGGGTTGCCTGGATGTTTGTGATAGGATCATCCAGTTCAGAAGACACAGTCCCTTGCTAGGGACATATAAGACCTTAAGCATCAGGGGTACAACTGAAATGATGCTTCCAGAGAAGAAAATATAAAAAATATGTCCCCAGGTAATTTACCAAGCTGTTGATGGGGATTCAAGGGAGGGGAGAAAGTCATTTCAAGCCAATATTTCCCATTGCATAGCCGCTGTGAGCTGTGTGAATCACTGAGCACATTTCAAGGAACGGCTGTCATGTGTCACTAACCGATTCTCACTGCAGATGGGCTCCAGGGTACTCAGGATCTATTTTGAGGAGGCTGCAAGCAGTGGAAGCCTGCTGGTTCCACTGTAAGGAAACCTCAGCCACCCTTGAAAATATGGGGAAATAAAAACTTCAGCCCAAGCACATTTTCTCCATGTTATGATTCACATTGCCCACACTGCCTTTCCTCCATTCCCATTCTCACCCTCCCTTCCCTGTGCCCCCTTTTCAAGAACCTTAATCGTTTTTCTTTCCTCTAAGTTTGTGGGAAAAGTATGCAACTTGGAGTTTTATCCATGCCCTGGTAGAAGAGTGAAACAAGAGTTAGTTTACGAATTACATGTTTTTGTCAGTCTAGAAGCATTCATAAAAGATCCCCAAAATGCAATAATTTCTCTTTTGCCATTTCCCAGCTGGATGTTGATACCCAGGACTATCTTAGAAATCTTCTGTGGTGGTTGTCAAATCCTTCTGCAGACATGGGCCTTGTTGTAGTTGGCAGGATATTGGCCCACAAAAACCATGACTGTCTGTGTCTTGATCCCAGGGACTTCTGAATGTGTTCTCTTTCTTGGCAAAGAGGGTTTGTAGATGTGATTAAAGAAAGAATCTTGAGATGCAAGGATGACCCTAGGTTCTTTGAGTGAGGCCAATGTAATCACAAAGTTCCTTAAAGAGGAAAGAGTCTGAGAAGCAATTATAACAACAGAGACAGGTTGTCGCAAGATTGATATAGGTTCACAAATCAAGGAGTGAGGACAGTCTTTACATCCTGGGAAAGGCTCATCAGTGACTTTAGATTTTCAAACTTTAGAACCAAAAGTTAATAAATTGGTGCTTTTTTAGAACATGAAGTTTATGTTGACTTGTTATATCAGCAATAAGAAACTAATACAGTCTTGGAATGACTGAGAAGAACAGCATCCTCAGCCCCACTGACAACACCACTCAATTGGACCCTTATGTAAGTAGGGAATAAAGTTGTTTTGTATGTCATCCAAAATATTACAGACTTTAGGGCACCACCAAGTTGGATGTTGTCCAATCTATTTTTACCTTCCCTTACTCTATTTCTCTAGTTTCCTCAACTGTGTTCATAGTGTTGGTTTCATTGTATTTTTGTATCCTCTTCCGATGCCTTTTGTGACAGTGTCAGACTCAGAATAAGTCTTGCCAAAGCCTTTAAACAGTTATGCAATTTTTTTCCATGCAAAATAAATAAAGTGGATAAATATGGTAAAACAAATGGAACATTTCAAAAAGAAATTACCAAAAAGACGATTTTAAGACACAATCATCTGCAGTGCATCTGTTCAAATACCCTCACTACCATTTTTCTCTTTAAATTTTGACTTCCCCTTCTGGTGGCCCAGTTTTATCAGGCTCTGAGTAGGTTTCATTGGAAAAGAGTTTGAGATTCAAGCAAGACAATAGGATTTGTTTATACGCCAATATCATCTTCCTAAGGTTGTCCTGCTTTTATGCATATGGAGATAGATGAACTTAGTGCAGAAATCAGGATGTTGTTTCAAAAGAGCTTTACAATTGTTCCTATCCAGTTTTCATACCCTGTTTTTATACTACCTTCTGTGGTTATCTGTTTTAGTGAAGGAAGGTTGAAAGCAATATATGCCAAGGCTCTATGTAACAGCAGAGTTGCAAAGATAGGAAGAGCCTGGGTATCTGAGTCTCCCAGGAATTGACTGGAGAAGTGTTATTTGATGCAAAACCCACTTTTGAATATTTGTGAGAGTGACAGCTAAACTTTCACATGCCAAGTCACCAAATTTTAGAGTTGTCTATTATAACAGTTATCCTGTTTCTTCCCCACAGAGATGGGAAAAAGGTTCAGAGGACTGCCCAGGGAGAGTTTTAGAGAACAATTGTGGACATAGGAGACATCTCTTCTCCTCACACACTGTTGCATCAAGTTAGGATAAACAGGAAACTTACATCACTTACCATGATTCCTGGTGCACAGTACATCAGTACATCGAGAGATTTTTGATATAAGAAAATGTAGGCCACTGGGAAAAGAGGAGAAATAGTAAAGTGAAGACAACATCAGGCGTTCCTCATTCCTTGGCACAGGTAAATATAAGGTAGGCACTACCAGATAAGAACTCAAATAAATATGGTGATTTACACTGTTTCCTGTTCAACCAAGAGATTTTCTGAGAGTGGTAGTGTTTAGGATTATAATTTAAAAACCAAGAACAAGAATGGAGTCTGCACCCAACAGCTCCATGGATGTGAATTGTTTGACTAATTAGCAGCATTATTCCAGTGAATGAATCAACAGTGAGTAGGAAGATTGGAGCCAGATACAGAAAGAAAGAAAAAAAAATTATTTAGGATCCAGGACTAGACAGAATCCACAGCAATAGCATTTGAAATTCAGAGAAAGACTCCCATCTCAAAGGAAAGACAGACTTGGGCTAGGACAGTTGCCCTCTTCTCTCTCTCTCTCTTATCACTGCCTTTTCTATGGAAAAAGCATGGCTAAATTCTAAGATTAAAGTTGCTGTTCAGATTTAATGGGGAGGCAGGCCAGTCTAAGGTAGTGACTACAAGTCCCTCTGCCTGCAACAGAAAAGAATGGACTGAATATTATTGTAAAATCACAGTGTATACCAGATGGTCTAAGGAGCCATGGGAATTATACCATATGAGTTTCACCCATGCCATTGTCAATAAATTAGCTGGGAAAATAACATGAGTTCATTCCAAACCTTACTCTGCTATAGAAATAATAGCTACTATGACTAAGTGAGCACCATAGGCCAGTCACTGTATTGCCTTAAAAGATAAAAAAAAAAATAGAATTTAATTCAATTAATTCACAGAAGGGGAAAATAAGGTTTAAAGAGTAAGCCTGGTGCCATGATGCTTGCCTGTAATCCCAGCAACTCAGGAGGCTGAGGCAGGAGGATTGCAAATTTGAGACCAGCTTAGATAACTTAAAACAAAAAATGTTTAAAAAAATGGGCTAACAGTGTAACTAGTTGTAGAGTATCCCTGGATTCAATCCCAAGTACTGCCAAGAAAAAAAAAATTACATAACTTTTTCATGTTTCTATTATGATTAAGTGGTAGAGAAGGAATACAAGTACTAAACAAGTACTAATCTTCCTATTTCCAAGTTTATGCTCTTTTTAAATATCAAGATCTATGATCTTCTTCACAATATTAAGGGGAGAAAAAAGAGATGTTCAAGCAACCAAGTGTTCTCAATTGTTGAGAATAAGATTGTGAGAACCAGAAAGTACACTAGTTTTTCTGGTCTAGCTTTGTCATTATAGCACTTAAAAGGATCAGCATGAAGTGATTTCTATAAGGTCATATACCACAGTGGCCAACAGAGATTTCCCTTGTCTGTTGACTCCTGTAGGCACATTATGTACATGCTCAGTGTCTGAGTTCTCCACACAATCATTTTCTAATCCTTCCCATTCTCTATTTTTTTTTTGGAGTGAGTGCTGAGCACCCAGCCCTGAAACAGCCAGGAAAATGTCTTCAAGTAGAGCTCAGAACATTTTGTGTTGCATTGATTTTCTAAGAGATTTATGGCGTTGACCTGATCTCAATGAAGAAACTAAATCCAATTCGCTAAGGAATTACAAGCCCGTTGGATCAATAATCTATTTATCTCCTTCACTTTGCCATCTTTAGACACTCCAAACTTGTCATGGGAAATTGAAAGCATTTTAAAACTATAATTATGCAGCCTCAGGAAAGGTCTTCAACATTTCTGAAGAGTTTCAATTGCCTTTGAGGAAATACTACCCTGGTTTGCGTAATAAAGATCACGCTCTGGTTACCAGCCAGGTGCTTAGCCTGGGCTCATTAATAGAAATACAGTGTCAGGATAACAGGAGCCCACAATCATGCTATTTTCCATACTGGTTGATAAGATTCTGTAAGGGAGACTGGGCTCAGTTCTGGGAGTCTCATTTAAGAGCTCCCTGATGGAAATGAATCACATCTAAAGAAAAGCAACCCAAGTGGGAAAGAAAGTAAAATATTTTGAAAAAACAAATGAAGAATATTGAGTAAGGTAGATATTCTGCTGGTATAGAATGAAACAAACGAACTTAAAAGGAACCTTAAATGATCGTAGACAGATATGTAGGAAAAGAATCTGCTCCATGTAGATCCAGATGGTAACTACAGAGTGGGAGCAGATAGGGAGAAAGTGATTGTCTATAGGAACAATCTTTCCTGTGACTGTTACTCTGGTAAAATGAAACACCCTTTCCTGGTAGTAGTCGTCTCGACTCCAGGGAAGAGATTGAACCAAACAACACCACCTCAGGAAGGGCCTATGGACTGAAGTGGGAAGCAGTGGGGTCAAGATTAGCACAAATGTTCCAGATGCTCATGTCCTCCATTACTGATGGAGGCATGTACTCTGCTGAGCCCCTCACTAACTCCCCATTATAGTTGCCCGTTTGTCCTTTCTCTGTTCATTCTGAGTCTTAGCTTCCTGGTTGCATACTATTGCTTTTAGACTAACTTCTAACCCTTTCAGACCTATGCTGTTTAAGTTCCTCTTTTGAGCTCTGTTATTTAATACTTGGTCCTGGCTTCTTATATAGTTGTATGTGTGTGACTGTATGATCATACACATGTGTCTTGCAACCTTGGATTACAAAGTCACTATTTGCCCAAAAAGTTGTGTAAATACTTGTATAATATCCTAGAAAGAAAGAGAAAAAAGTGGCCATTATTACTACTATGTTTATTCTATATAGATTCTACCACCATACTTCATTTATTTCTCTTTTTCATGTTTCTTTATACATGGTTACAGTTTTCTTGATTTGTAAGAGTTTTATCTTACTGCTAGATGAATCATCCTACACTAATATAGATCAGCAGGGTCTTCTGATTAAAACTTTTAAATACATAACCTGTTTGCCCTCATCTTTGTCCATTTAAATATTGTCACTCTTCTTGATTTATCAATTCCTTAAAATTATCATTTGTTGAAAATCTTCCACCGTCTACAATCTATTGTCTTTGAACAGGGAGCATTTATCAACTCACCAATATGGGAAAATGCTGTGATTATGGTATCTTACCATCCTGACTCTGTGCTGATGTTAATGATATTTCCTTCCTCATTACATTCCAACCAAGCGACCTAGTGTCCATCTCCAAATCTCTGCAGAAAAACCACTCTCTCTGAAACATGAATGACTCCTGGTTCCATATTATTTTTTAGGGAGCTTCTCTCACCTAATTTTGGAGTAATGACGTGTGTGTGTGTGTGTGTGTGTGTGTGTGTGTGTTTCCATTATTTTACTGGATCCTAGAACAGTGGTTCTCAGATTTGAACATGTATCAGAATCACATGCAGAAATTTACTAAAATAGATTTTCAAGTGAGATCCTGGCATTCTGATTCAATAAGCCTTCACTGAGGACCAAGAATTTGTATTTCTGAAAAGTTCCAAGTGGATGCCAAGATTAATGTTTTAGAGACTACACTTTAAGAAGCTAGACTGGTCTAGACTATAATTGCTGGGTAATTAGAGTGCATAAAATCTGTTAGGGATGGTGGTAAGGTTACAGTGCTAACTGATGACAGTATTGGCATTTTGAGCTATGTAATTCTCTATTTGGAAGAGTGTATCCTATGAATTATAGGCAGTTTAGCAAAATCTCTGGTCTCTACCCAACAGATGCCAGTAGCAACACCCATTCAGCTGCAATAATCAAAATATTGCACATTGTTAAATGGCAGCCCTGCCCTCAAATTGAAAGAAAAAAATATGTTAGAGGACCCAAAAGATACCTGATTCTTTTTGTTGTCCATTAGTTTTCATTGACCAGAGTTAATATCAATCAAATTAATATAAGAGATCATTTTTTAAGCAAGTATCCATGGCATATTCATCCCAATGTGGGACTCCTGTAGAGTTCAGGTGAAACAGACAAGATCTGCCACACGGGGAGCCAATTTCTGGATCTTTAAGTCTTATATGACTAGCTTTATGGTAGAGAATTCTGAGACCACTTGTATGTTCTTACTAAAAGTGAACAACCAGCTTCTCTGCAACAATCCAAGACTCTCTGGATTCTGTACATCAATAGCACAGCTTTATTTGGTGGGAGTAGCCCCAAATTTGAGTATGAAACAAAAAGAATTGAATGTAATATACAAGAATTTTGCCCCGCTGTAAATAGGACCCCGTATGCTTCTTGCAATATGAAACATTGATATTTCCTTTCCTTGGGGAAGCATGAAAACATAAAGGTAGTAAATGCTCCCTTCCCTAGTCTTCCCTTCTCTGGTACTTTGTATAGTACAGTTTTTTTTTGTTTGTTGAATAAATAATTGAATGAACAAACACAGCTGAATAAAATCAATGGAGGAAACTTATAGATAATATCTCACAAGTGCTGCTCAAATTGAAAATTCTACTTTTCTATCATCCTACTATCTGTCTTTTCAAAAATGTGCCACAAGGACTACTAATCGACGTCTGATATGTAGAGAACATGGTAGTGATACCCAGGACAATTTCAAACTGAGGAGCAAGCACATGGGTATGCTGACCAAGACATTGTTAAGCTGGCTCCCCACCCCACTTCTGCTAGAATGGTGCTCTGTCAATTTTTTTTCAAACAGGGTAAGAGTACATTCAAAAGGTATTCGGTGGCTTTCACACAAATAAAAGACTAAAAGTGGACTCTGCATCAATACATCTTAAATTACTGTGTGCCAAGCTCTACATTAATAGTCTTCTCGTTGACTCTTAGGAAAGCCTTATGAAATTGGTATTAGTACTAACACTTCACACATGACAAATCAAAGTTCAAAGAAGCTGAGGCATTTTCCCAAGACTGGGTATTTGGTTAGCATAAGAAACAAAATTTGGTCCAAAGGTTTCTCATTCCATGTCCTAATTTCACCCACCACAGAATCCTCAGTGATCAATACCACTGAGTACTTCACACTTCCCAACATGGTGGGCTTTCTCTGCTCTGAAAATTTGTTAGTCACCGTAGATGATGGCTTTTGTGATTTTTGATGCAAGCTCAATTTCTTTAGGCTTGGAGGTTTAGCTCTCTTCTACCTCTGAAAATCTCTAGAAAATATAAGTCCTGTCAGTCCCTTGAAGTACATAGAAGAACATAAAATCAAAGGTTCTACTGGAAGTTTCAGAGCACGATTGCAGAATTACTACTAATAATAGTGATGACTTATTCATTGAACACTTCTCATCCTCAGTTTCACCAGCAAAACTTAGATGATCCTTATGACATGTCCATAAGGGAGGCACTACTACAATCCTCTTTTACAGAAAAAGTGTGATGCTTTGATTAATGGAACCAACTATACTTTACAGAGGCTCAGGTGGGTGCATCAAGGTCACAGCCAAACCTCAAACCCAAGTCATTTGATTCCAACTCTTATCTCCTATTTCCCCTCCTCCACAGATGGTTAAAGCTGTTCATTAACTTCTGGGTCTTCCATCTTCCTTCATGAGATGATGGGATCAATCTACTAAAGGTTATTGACATGAGAGGCTCACTCTGTGCTTTTAGGGGTCATAGGATAGTGGATATCCACTTAGGAATTATAGTCTTTTAAGTCAGACAAATGTTCTGGGCTTGAATTCTAGATCCAATTTATTATTTGAAAAATCTTCAGGGAGATACTTCTATCATCAAACCTCACCTCCTCATTTAAAGACTGGAAGATTGTGATGCTCCCTTAGGTCACTCAGCATTAAATCCCATACCCAGTTGTACACATACTAAATGATCATATTATAATAGCTAAGATAATCCAAACAATATATAGGAAGATATGAAAGCATATTCAAATCAATATGAATGATCACATACTTCAATATAAAGAGCACAGGAGAGAGATTTTATGATGAACTTGAATATAATTGAAACATTTTTTTAACCCTCACAGGGTGTCTTGGGGGTAGATATTTTGCCCAGTTTAAGATGAGGAAACCAGGGCTTAGATAGAGGAAATGACTTTGCTAAAAATTTTATGCAAACTGGAGACTTGAGGTATTTAAATCCTGCCCCACTTGTTTCTAGTTTAGTGGAATGATGGTCAGTAAAGTCTTTGTAGATTCTGTGTGCCCTAAAAGATGAGAAGTGCCCTGAATACAGGGGTGAGTGACTCTGTGTAAGGGCAGGCTACACATTGATAGCCTTGGATTCAGTCTGCCCTTTTCTAATTTTCTTTCCTACTCATAAATAGGACTTAATGTTTTCTGAACGACCAATCTGTGTCAAGAGAATGGTATGTGATTGGCTATTTAATTATCACCTCTGTGAGGTGGATATTTTCTTCTTTTTAAAGCCACAGAAAGTGAGGCTCATACACATTTAAACACTTGGCTAAGAATATACAATAAATAACTGCTGGATTCTATGTTTCTCTAAAACTGGATTCTGCATTCTATATTGGATTCTGTTTTTCTTTAAAATTCATGCCCTTCTGATTCATTATCTTGTTCACACTACAGATGTCTACTGGAATTTTCCATGGTACCTACTTTCCAAGGCCGACCTTACTATCTCATGTTTCTTTTTTTTTTTTTCTCTCTTGCTCTGCAGGGTCCTTAGCTATGTCACATTTTAATTTTAGGGAGAAGAGAAAGCAACCCTGGAGAATTGACAACTAGTCAGAGGTGGGGGGGGGGCAGGAAGACTGGCCTCATTCTTCCGACCACTTCATTCCATTTCTTTTTTTCTTTTTTTTTTTTTTTACATCTAATAACATTCACCACAGAGGCTTGTTCTGTAGGTTGTTGTTATATGCATTGGCACATATGGGAGAAACTAATTCCACTCTGAAAAAAACAATTGGAAAATATATAACAGCCTATTTGGAGCTGTACAGAAATATTCTGATTCATAATGCTCCATATGTCCCCAAATATGCTCCTCTGGACATCCTAAATGCTGGAATCCTTGTGCAATGTAACTCTCAGCATAGATCACCTGGCTCTTGCATTATCATCTTTTTGTAAAAGATAATCTCCCCTTTGCATGTGTCAAAGAAACCTCTTAAAATCCAATTGCTGTTTTTTATTCAAACACATACTACATATGTAATATGATTTTCCCAAATAAAAGTTTGATATGTTTCATTAAAGTGCAAAGTCTACAGTCTTAAGCACATAATTTTAAGTCTTCCAAATGTTTGGTCTCCAACTAACTCAATATTTCTACTTCCCTAGTCCCAAATACCACCTTCCTAATCCTTTACCTTTCTCTCTATATAAACTCCATCAATTTCTCCAGTCTCAGATCATGCATCATTGGGAATGAGAGGGGCTTTAGATATATTCTTAATCTATGTTCATGGTTGGGCATAATCTCATAATTGTATATAAAGTATGTTCAACAGACATCTAAAAGTTCACAATCATTTTCAGAATCTAAAAAAAAAAAAAGTTGGTCACCATTGAATCACTAAACACTTACTGTATGGTTCACCAGTTAGTAATAAATCTGCAGATGTGGATGGATGGTGAACATGCAGCCTTTCCCATACTCACTGCATTAGGAAACCACTTGTATTAGTTTCTATGGCCCATGAAAATCGCCATACATTCAAGGGTTAAAACAAGAACAAATTTATCTTGTCATTGTCCTGAAGCCAGAAGTCTGAAAGCAAGGTGTCAGCAGGTTTGGGGCCCTCTGGAGTTTCTGAGGAAGAGTCAGTCCCATCGCTCTGTCCAGGCTTTGGTGGCTGCTGGAAAGCCTTGGTCTTCATTGGCATGTATTCACATCACTCTCATGTGTACCTCCAACTCTACAGGTCTCCCCCACCAGTGTCTCCATGTCTCAAGTCACCCTCTGCCTTTTGTCATCATTTCCAAGCATCATAATCTTGTTTAAGTTCCTTAACTACATTGTATCTGAAAAGATGCTTTTTCCAAATAATGCTATAGTCACACATTTTGGGTATAGACATATTTTAAGGGGTCTTTAATTCAATCAACTCTGCCATTTATCAAAAATTATATGAAGAACCTTAAATTCTCTAAAATTATTTTCATTTTATAGAACTAAACTCTTTACACTCTTTACATGATGAACATTGCCCTACCCACCCCTTATTCTCAGTCCCTGCCAAACATCTTTTGACTTTCTAATTCTATGATATGACTATTTAAGGTCATTCATATGAATAGAACCATGTATTTGCCTTTGGTTACTGACTTATTTAATTTAGCATAACGTCCTTGAAGTCCATCCATGTTGCAGCACATGACAGGGTTCCCTTCCTTTTGAAGGCTTCATAATATTCCAATGTGTATATATACCATGTTTTCTTTATCTGTTTCCAAAATAACCTCTATTTTCATTACCAGAAACCTCTATATTCATTGTCTTCTTAGAGGTTGAACCATGGTGGGTCTAAGCCAACCCGGTTGTCACATTCTCCTTGATAGTTACTGTTTACACTGAAATTTTATTTGATTCAGATCAAGAAAACCATAAGGAAAAATATGTTGCAGAGTATTTTTTAAAACCCTTGTTTTTTTGAATTGGAGGAGGGGCAGAGCAGAGCCGCCGCCCGCGCCTGACCCACCGGCAGAACAGGCCCAGTGGCCCACCAGCGTGGTAGACACATCACCCCAATTGGAGGAAGGGCCCAGCTGCTGCCCGCAAGTTAGGCAGACCGCGCGTCTTGGAGAAGGAGCCCAGCGGCCAGCCGGCCTAGTTGAAAGATCACTGCAAGGTAGGCCGACCTGCAACCCGGAGAACAGGCTCAGCGGCCCGCCAGCATGGTAGACAGATAACCCCTATTTGAGGAGGGGCCCAGCCATTGCCCACAAGGTAGGCAGACCACGCGACCTGGAGAAGGGGCCCAGCGGCCCGCCGGCGTGATAGACAGATCACACCAATTGGAGGAGGAGCACAGCCACCGCCCGCCCCTGCAAGGGAGACTTTGCAACTATACAAGAGCAATATAAATATATAGGGGGAAAATTCAATAACATAACAGTTTCACCAAGCAGAAAGAAACGTGAGCAGTATGAAAAGACAAGGAAAGAAAGGACCACAAGCAATGCAGTTCAACTCAACTTTAGAAGAGGTAATAGCTGCAGCAGATGGAATGTCAGATAAAGAATTCAGGATTTACATACTTCAGATGATCTGGAGTCTCAAGGAAGACATTAGACAGCAAAATCAGACAATGAAAGATCATTTCGACAATGAATTACATAAACAAATCCAAGAAGCAAAAGATCAATTATACAGGGAGATAGAGGTTATAAAAAACAAACAAACAGAAATCCTAGAAATGCAGAAAGCAATAAACCAACTTAAAAACTCAAATGAGTATACTACCAGCAGAGTAGAACACTTAGAAGATAGAACATCAGACAATGAAGTCAAAGTATTTCAACTTGAAAAGAACATAGACAGCTCAGCAAGACTGTTAAGAAACCATGAGCAGAACATCCAAGAAATATGGGATAACATAAAGAGACCAATCTTAAGAGTCATTGGGATACAGGAAGGTATAGAGGTCCAAACCAAAGGAATGAGCAATCTGTTCAACGAAATAATATGAGAAAACTTCCCAGACTTGAAGAATGAGACAGAATCCCAAATCCTAGAAGCCTACAGGACACCGAATGTGCAAAATCATAAGAGATCCACACCTAGACACATTATAATGAAGATGCCCAACATATAGAATAAGAAGAGAATTTTAAAAGCTTCAAGAGAAAGGAAGCAGATATCATTTAGGGGTAAACCAATCAGGATAACAGCTGATCTTTCAACACAGACTCTGAAAGCAAGAAGATCCTGGAACAACATATTTCAAACGCTGAAAGAAAATGGGTTCCAACCAAGAATTGTGTATCCAGCGAAATTAAGCTTCAGGATGGAAAGTGAAATTAAAACCTTCCATGATAAACAAAAGTTAAAACAATTTGCAGCTAGAAAACCATCTCTTCAAAACATCCTTGGCAAAACACTACAGGAAGAGGAAATGGAAAATAACAATGAAAAACAACAGTGGGAGGTAGTACAGTAAAGGGAAAAAATAATCAAAGCGGAAAAACAAACCATGTTAAGTAACATAAATAAACAAATATGGCTGGAAGAACAATCCATATCTCAATAATAACCCTAAATGTTAATGGCTTAAACTCACCAATTAAGAGACACAGGCTAGTAGAATGGATCAAAAAAAAAAAAAAGATCCAACAATATGCTGCTTACAGGAGATGCATTTGATAGGAAAAGACATACATAGACTGAAGGTGAAAGGTTGGGAAAAATCATATCACTCATATGGACTTCGGAAACAAGCAGGAATGTCCATACTCATATCAAATAAAATAGATTTCAAGCCAAAGTTAATCAAAAGGGATAAAGAGGGACACTATATACTGCTCAAGGGAACCATACACCAACAAGACATAACAATCATAAATATATATGCTCCAAACAATGGTGCAGCTATGTTCATCAAACAAACTCTTCTCAAGTTCAAGAGTCTAATAGACCACCATACAATAATCATGGGAGACTTCAACACACCTCTCTCACCACTGGACAGATCTTCCAAACAAAAGTTGAATAAAGAAATTATAGAACTCAATAATGCAATTAATAACCTAGACTTAATTGACATATATAGAATACACCACCCAACATCAAGCAGTTACACTTTTTTCTCAGCAGCACATGGATCCTTATCAAAAATAGATTATATATTATGTCACAGGGCAACTCTTAGACATCATAAAGGAGTAGAGATAATACCATGCATCTTATCTGATCATAATGGAATGAAACTGGAAATCAACAATAAAAGAAGGAAGAAAAATCACGCATCACTTGGAGAATGAACAATAGGTTACTGAATGATCAATAGGTTATAGAAGACATCAAAAAGGAAATTAAAAAATTCTTAGAGATAAATGAAAACACAGACACAACATATCAGAATCTATGGGAAACAATGAAAGCAGTTCTAAGAGGAAAATTCATTGCCTGGAGTTCATTCCTTAAAAAAAGGAAAAAAACCAACAAATAAATGATCTCACACTTCATCTCAAAATCCTAGAAAAAGAAGAGCAAAACAACAGGAAAAGAAGTAGAAGGCAAGAAATAATTAAAATCAGAGCTGAAATTAATGAAATCGAAACAAAAGAAACAATTGGAAAAATTGACAAAACTAAAAGTTGGTTGTTTGAAAAAATAAATAAGATCGACAGACCATTAGCCATGCTAACGAAGAGAAGAAGAGAGAGAACTCAAATTACTAGCATACAGGATGAAAAAGGCAATATCACAACAGACACTTCAGAAATACAGAAGATAATTAGAAATTATTTTGAATCCTTATACTCCAATAAAATAGAAGATAGTGAAGGCATCGATAAATTTCTTAAGTCATATGATCTACCCAGATTGAGTCAGGAGGATATAGACAACCTAAACAGACCAATATCAATTGAGAAAATAGAGGAAGCCATCAAAAGACTACCAACTAAGAAAAGCCCAGGACCAGATGGGTATACAGCAGAGTTTTACAAAACCTTTAAAGAAGAACTAATACCAATACTTTTCAGGCTATTCCAGAAAATAGAAAAAGAGGGAGAACTTCCAAATTCATTCTACGAGGCCAACATCACCCTGATTCCTAAACCAGATAAAGACAATTCAAAGAAAGAAAACTACAGACCAATATCTCTAATGAATCCAGATGCAAAAATCCTCAATAAAATTCTGGCAAATCAGATACAAAAACATATCAAAAAAATTGTGCACCATGATCAGGTAGGATTTATCCCTGGGATGCAAGGCTGGTTCAATATAAGGAAATCAATAAATGTTATTCACCACATCAATAGACTTAACCATAAGAACCATATGATCATCTCAATAGATTCAGAAAAAGCATTCAACAAAGTACAGCATCCCTTTATGTCCAAAAAAAACTAGAACTAGAAAAACTAGGGATAACAGGAACATACCTCAATATTGTAAAAGCTATCTATGCTAAGCCTCAGGCTAGCATCATTCTGAGTGGAGAAAAATTGAAGGCATTCCTTCTAAAATCTGGAACAAGACAGGGATGCCCTCTCTCACCACTTCTATTCAACATAGTTCTCGAAACACTGGCCAGAGCAATTAAACAGATAAAAGAAATTAAAGGCATAAAAATAGGAAAAGAAGAACTTAAATTATCACTATTTGCAGGTGACATGATTCCATACCTAGCAGACCCAAAAGGGTCTACCAAGAAACTATTAGAGCTAATAAATGAATTCAGCAAAGTGGCAGGATATAAAATCAACACGCCTAAATCAAAGGCATTCCTGTATATCAGAGATAAATCCTCTGAAATGGAAATGAGGACAACCACTCCATTCACAATATTCTCAAAAAAAAAATAAAATACTTGGGAATCAACCTAACAAAAGAGGTGAAAGACTTATACAATAAAAACTACAGAACCCTAAAGAGAGAAATAGAAGAAGATCTTAGAAGATGGAAAAATACACCCTGTTCATGGATAGGAAGAACTAACATCATCAAAATGGCGATATTACCAAACGTTCTCTATAGGTTTAATGCAATGCCAATCAAAATCCCAACAGCATTTCTTGTAGAAATAGAGAAAGCAATCATGAAATTCATATGGAAAAATAAAAGACCCAGAATAGCAAAAGCAATTCTAAACAGGAAGTGTGAATCAGGAGGTATAGCGATACCAGATTTCAAACTGTACTACAGAGCAATAGTAACAAAAACAGCATGGTACTGGTACCAAAACAGGTGGGTGGACCAATGGTACAGAATAGAGGACACAGAAACCAATCCACAAAATTACAACTATCTTATATTTGATAAAGGGGCTAAAAGCATGCAATGGAGGAAGGATAGCATCTTCAACAAATGGTGCTGGGAAAACTGGAAATCCACATGCAACAAAATGAAACTGAATCCCTTTCTCTCACCATGCACAAAAGTTAACTCAAAATGGATCAAAGAGCTTGATATCAAATCAGAGACACAGCATCTGATAGAAGAAAAAGTTGGCTATGATCTACATACTGTGGGGTTGGGCTCCAAATTCCTCAATAGGACACCCATAGCACAAGAGAATCAACAAATGGGACTTACTAACTAGAATCAACAAACTACTTACTTAACTAGAATCAACAAATGGGACTTACTCAAACTAAAAAGTTTTTTCTCAGCAAAACAAACAATAAGAGAGGTAAATAGGAAGCCTACATCCTTGGAACAAATCTTTACTCCTCACACTTCAGATAAATCCTTAGTATCCAGAGTATACAAAGAACTCAAAAAATTAAACATAACAAACAACCCATTCAACAAATGGGCCAAGGACCTGAACAGACACTTCTCAGAGGAGGACATACAATCAATCACCAAGTACATGAAAAAATGCTCACCATCTCTAGCAGTCAGAGAAATGCAAATAAAAACCACCCTAAGATACCATCTCACTCTAGTAAGATTGGCAGCCATTATGAAGTCAAACAACAACAAGTGCTGGAGAGGATGTGGGGAAAAGGGTACACTTGTACATTGCTGGTGGGACTGCAAATTGGTGCGGCCAATTTGGAAAGCAGTATGGAGATGTTTTGGAAAGCTGGGAATGGAACCACCATTTGACACAGCTATTCCTCTTCTCTGTCTATTCCCTAAAGACCTAAAAAGAGCATACTACAGGGACACTGCTACATGGATGTTCATAGCAGCACAATTCACAATAGCAAGACTGTGGAACCAACCTAGATGCCCTTCAATAGATGAATGGATAAAAAAAAAATGTAGCATTTCTACACAATGGAGTATTACTCTGCATTAAAAAATGACAAAATCATAGAATTTGCAGGGAAAGGGATGACATTAGAGCAGATTATGCTAAGTGAAGCTAGCCAATCCCTAAAAAACAAATGCCAAATGTCTTCTTTGATATAAGGAGAGTAACTAAGAACAGAGTAGGGAAGAAGAGCATGAGAAGAAGATTAACATTAAACAGGGATGAGAGGAGGGAGGAAAAGGGAGAGAGATGGGAAATTGCATGGAAATGGAAGGAGACCCTCATTAGTATACAAAATTACATACAAGAGGAAGTGAGGGGTAAGGGGAAAAAAATAAGTGGGAGAAATGAATTGCAGTAGATGGGGTAGAGAGAGAAGAGGGGAGGGGAGGGGAGGGGGGATAGCAGAGTATAGGAAAGGCAGCAGAATACAACAGACACTAGTATGGCAATATGTAAATCAGTGGATGTGTAAACGATGTAATTCTACAACCTGTATACGGGGTAAAAATGGGAGTTCATAACCCATTTGAATCAAAGTGTGAAATATGATATATCAAGAACTATGTAATATTTTGAACAAGCAACAATAAAAATTTTAAAAAAAACAAAACTTGTTTTTAAAAAGAAATATCTGAAAAACTTCTCTTTCCTAGCTCTGGATGTGGTCAGTCAGAACAACACACATTCACCAGGTGAAATTTTTAGGAGAATGAACTTGCACTCTAAGATGGTCAAGAAGTAAGACATTAAGAAACTTGGTCCTTGATAAGTGTGTCGAAACATTAAAATGAATAAGCAAAGACCTATCTTGAAAGCCTTTTATATGGAAAAATGTTCTACTTAATTTGTTTTGAATTGGGTCTTTAGCTACATAGAGTCCATGTTGTATCAATCTATATATGATGTAATGATATATTGAACTAATCCTATTTATTAACATAATAGAAAATTCTGGTTCTAGTTCAAGTCTTTCTTTAGTCTTGATCCTCCAAGACTAAAGAAATTAAAATGTACCCTCTCATAACTGATTCATCCACATTCTGAACCCTTAAAATCTGTCTTCTTAAGTACTAAGTGTTGTAGTTATCAAATTATTTCCATTTGGTTCCTTCTCCTGCTTTTTAATACTGCAGTTTAATGGTAAAAATTTCTCTTTCCACTATTCCTCAATTTATTAGAGTTCTCTTTACCTCTCTTAGTAGTTACCACCTATTTGCTGGCTAATATTTCTTTATACTAAGTATTCCCTGCTAGAAATGATTTATGTGTATCTCCCTCCCATCACTCTTCTTGACATAAATGGAGTTGCACACTAATTCAAGATTTCAGGTAACATACTCACCCATAAGCCCTATGCTGGATATTGGATATTAAGTGATAAACAAGCAGACACCATCTTTCCACACCAAGTCCATAGTCAAATCATTCTTCCATTTGATCAATCCATCAATGTTTGAGTGACTGTTGTGTACAAGGTAGTATTGGGGATAAAGTGGTGAAAAAGAAAGTCAACTTTACAGCT
Source organism: Callospermophilus lateralis (assembly GCF_048772815.1). NCBI lineage: Eukaryota > Metazoa > Chordata > Mammalia > Rodentia > Sciuridae > Callospermophilus > Callospermophilus lateralis. The sequence continues at coordinate 15,708,983 of NC_135306.1, forward strand.
ATGGTGGAGTTTAAAATAGATATATAAGTAAATATGTGTTTCAAAATAACAGGGAAAATAACAATGAGAAAGATCTGATTACCCAAACAGAAAATATCATGAAAAACATAGGTGAGAAAAGTCCTCATGAACATTGGAAAAGATATTGCTGAACAAACCTTGAAGCTGCGATTTGAAGAACAGGGAGAATTTAGACAAGTAAGGAAGGAGAAAGGACACTTCAAATAAAGCAAAGAGGGTGAGAGAAGGCACTGAGAATGAAATATTTTATATTCCCTAGGGCTTAAAAGAAAGTTGGAGGAAATGAGAATGGGAAATGATTTCATGAGACAGTGTTGAAGACAGGGAAGGTTGCCAGTAAAGCCATGGTATGTTGTGGAGAAAAGTCTAGAATTTACTTGAAATATTGTGAGAATCACTGACTTTTTTTTTTAAATTTAGTTTTAATTTTTTAATGGTGCATTAGAGTTATACATAGTTGTGGGAGTCCCCTCCACAGATTTATCCCAAATAAACTTGTGTTACTGTTGAAACACTTCTCCTGTATCCATTATTCCCTCTGTGCCCTTCTCTCCTTATAGGATTCATTATGCCATATTTGTACATGCACGTAACCAAATTTGATCAATCTTACTGCCCAGTACCTTCCCTTTCCTCTCCTCCTCCTTCCTTATCCACTTGCTCTACTCTACAGGTTTCCCTTTATTATTATTATTTTAACTAGTGCATTTTAATGATATCGATGCATATATACGCAGAATTCATTGTAGTATATTAGTATATAGATTTATAATTTAAACGATTGATAATCTTTAGAAATTAGGAGCTGGTAACGTAATTTGATAGAATGTGCTTTTTAAAACCTCACTCGTTGCTTTTACAGTGAATGGACTGGCAGAGGTAAGAGTTGGAAAAAAAAAAAAGAGAAATCAGAGAGCTACTGGAGTGGCCTTGAAGAGAGTAGACAGAGGGGAGGGGAAGATGTTCAGCACACATTTCTAGAACACGCACAGGCTCTGTTCTAAAGAAGTCTGTGCAAGCTTAATTATGCAATGCAGGCTGGCTGTGTAACCACTCAGAGAATGGGCAACAGGATCAAGATTCACATCAGAGAGAGGGCCTCCCGAAGACGGGGAGAGCAGCTTGTTCGCACACTGTGGGAGGGAGTCAGTCCCCACACCCCAGGGAGATGCAAGCAGGCTCTGCTCTGTGTTTTTCCTTTGCAATTGCTGGGTTCCCTACAGGAGAGACACTTCTTAATATGACTACCTTCCCTTTATTCACGATTGTTTGTGGTTCTGATTAAACAGCCTCCTGGCAGGAGGAAAGGCTTTCTGGGAAGGGCAGTGAGAGGTTTGCCATTTCCCAGAAAAACCTGGCAGTCATTAGGCCCTGCTAATAGTAGCTGATGAGTTAATTGTCCTTCCTAACAAGACTTCCTCCAAGAGGTAGAAATAAACACTGGCAGGGGGTTGCATGAAAATAGCCAGGTGCTCTGCTCTAGCCCTCCCAGGTCAGCACAAGGTGTGCAATTTACTGTTCTTGCTCAGGGTGAATTTGCTGGTCCAGGTCAGAAAGTTCAAGATGGTGAGGGGGACAATTTAAAAGCAAATGAAAAGCCACAGTTTTCTCTCTACATGGTACAAGTGCACCCTGGTTAAAATTACTCCTGCCTTGTCATTTTAGCATCAGGTTTTCCCCCTCATGTGCTCACCTGGTAGCTGGCTTCAGCAACAGAGAGCAGAGGCACAGGAGCCCTGCTCAGTTAATCTGACCCGGTTTGCTGAGCCTGGCTTCTGCTGCCCCCTTTTGGCTAACACACATTGCAGTCTGCACCCTTAACACTGCCTCTGGATCTCCCAGACCTTCTAACAAAGCTTTCTCCTGATATCTCAGGACCACCTTCTTTATTTCTGGATTTCTTTTTTGGTCATGATTTGGAAACTACCCTAACACTATTTGCTTTCTGATATTTTGGGTCTAGTGGAAGCTAAGAGGGATTTTTCTCAGAAGTTTCCTTAAAGGGTATATCTAGTCCCCAAACTGAAAATATAACTTTTGTGTATATCACCTTTGCCACGTTCTCTGCACAGAGCTAATCAATCATACTGTGTGTTCTTGCTGATACCAGATGTGGCCTCGGTCTTCTAAAATGACCACCATGTTTGTTTTCATCACTAATGTTTATAATTGTGTTATGGATACAAACTAGTTGGGTTTTAGTATTACTTATTTTCACAGATAGGAAACAGAGATGAAAGGAAGGTATAATAATTTGATATTATATGAGATGCCATTATTAGAGCCAAAACTAAGATACAGGCCTCCAGAGTTCCAGAATAGATCTCTTGTTCACTGAACATTACCGTATCCTTTAGAAAAAGGAAATCTTTTCGGAGCATTATCACAGCCCAGATTCAAGGCAATATTTGCTATTTTCCTGATCATTCATTTACTGAAATACATTTTACTTTAACATTGAGATTGTTTTAGTCACCTTTTTCACTGCTGTGACTAAAGGACCCAACTGGCACAATTATAGAGGAGGAAAACTTTAGAGAGAAGCTCATGGTTTCAGAGGTCTTAGTCCATAGCGGCTGGCTCCATTTCTCAGGGCTCGAGGTGAGGCTGAACATCATGATAGGAGAGGGAGGCGGAGGGAAGCAGCTTACATCATGGTGACCAGGAAGCAGAGAGAGAGAGACCTCACTCTCTAGATATAAATATATATACCAAAGCCACAATCTAATTCCCAACACCTCCAGACACACGCTACCACTTCAGTTACCACTCAGTTAATCCCTATCAGGGCATCAATGACTAATTGGGTTAAGATCCTCATGGCCCAATCATTTCTCCTCTGGACCTTCTTGCATTGTCTCACCTGTGAGCTTTTGGGCGACACCTCACATCCAAACCATAACAGAGATGCATGGTGGAATCGTCAAATGAGAAAACACAACTCTTTTCATTATTGAAATTTGATTTTTTCCAATGAAATAACATCTAAGCCAACTGTTGGTTGACAGAGTTGACAGTTTTTCTGAAGGAAACTCATGGGTGGTCAGAGCCTGTTAGAGGGCAGAAGAAGGCCTTGAGATAATATAATTCAACCCTCCAACCTTCTAGAAAAAAAACCTCAGCAACTTGTCCACAATCCCATAATCATCAGTATGGAAATCAAGACCACAACTTTGCTGTCTGGTCCAATCCAGACAAAGCACTGTCCTCACATTCCATCTTTATCATATACAGGAAATCAAATTTGTCATATTCAGATAAATGTATTCATTGCTTAAAGACGTCTACTGTACACATCATTTCAGACTCCACCAAAATCTTATGGGAAAGTATTAGTCCCTTATATATCTAGAAAGGCAAGACAAAGAGCTCATAAGTTAGTTCAAGATAATAATGGTGCTCATTTAAATATGCAATATCCTTTCTTTTTCAGGAATATGAAAGACTTCAAAATTGTTTGCTCTTGGGCAAAACTATCCCATTAACTTTGGAGAGCGAGCTGTGAACAGAAGTGACACACTTAGACTGAGTTATGGAAAACCCATTATTATCGTTTGGATATGAAGTATCCCTAAAAACTTCAGTGATGAAGGTTGGGTCCCCTTTGCAGCAATGTTCACAGGGTGGGGTGTTTAGGAAATGACTGCAACATGGAAGCTGTAACCTCAGAAGTGAATTAATCCACTTTATAGACTACCAATTTGGATGGACTATTGAGAGGTGATAGAAAGTAAAGGAGATAGGACCTCACTGGAGGAAGTGGGTCACTAGGGAGCATGCCCCTGAAGGATATTTTTTGTGTCCTCTTTCACCCCCACCCCCCACTTCCTGGCTGCCATGAGCTGAGCATCTTTCCTCCACCACATCCTTTCAACATGACATTCTGCCTCATCTCAAGCCCAAGGTTATGGAGCCAGCTGACCAGGGACTGGAACAAGTCCAAAATAAATTTTTCCTTCTTTAGGTTGTTTATGTCAGGTATTTTGGTCATAGCAATGAACATTTTACTAATACACCCTTACAGGAACTTCAAGTTCTCTCTTCTCTTTTCAATGGTCATTGTGGAAACCTCTTCCTATAATGATTAAGTCTCAAGACTGAGCCCACTAGAGTGAGTGGTCACTTCTTATAAGGTCTCTGACCTGGAGATTGCTGAACCACTGTGCTTTGTTCAGCTGATGATGTATCAGAATGTACAAGACGTTATTTATTCTCTCTTGATGAATGTAAACAAATATCACTGATTTGTTTTTTTCCTTCTGCTTATTTCCTTTGTTTTACTGTTTTCCTTCTACAGTATCAAGATTATACCTAAGTTCTACCAATTAGGCTACTTCTTGGTCCTCATTTTCCTCAAAGGTGAAGGGGCCCATGAGATCCACCTTCTTATCACAGTTATGGCAAGAATGAGTTGATAAAACACAGTTGGCACTTGGGTTTTAGTTTAGCATTTCTCCAGCTCTCTTCACTATTGAGATTAATCATTCCTTTGTCTGGACACTTTTGTTATGGGTCACTAATTTAGGGGTCTGTGGTTCCCCAGGTCATGCAGAAGCCAGGTAGTTATGACAAACAGTGTTTTAGGCTGCCTGTGGTGAGCTAGAGAGCCCTAGTGTGTGGTAGAGGAAATGGTCACTGCTCACATGCAGCAGATGATTGCCACCTGGGGATTCAAGACCCATGTGAGGGAAACACCAGAAGCCATGTCCACATGAGTGTTGGACCTGAAACCGTGAATCCCTAGAGGAGAGGGGCCTCGTCTTTCATTTCTGTATTTTCTATTGTTCAATAACAAACATGAAACAAAACAGAATGAGGGGCTGAATTGGATTGAACCAGCAATGCCTTAGGAATGGTAGACTTTAAGAAGTCAGAGATTTGATTTAAGCAATTTAAAAGTAATCTTTTTCAAACCAAGGAAATAGTTGTCTCAGGTTGTTCATTCCCGACAAGAAGGCAAGAATTACCTTTAGTGTGGTTCCAATTAAACTGTGCCCTTCTCTTTCTGCATTCTTATGTCAGAGGGCTGATAACTGGCCTGCCTTTGAAGGAAATCCAAAATCAAAGGGACATGGGAGTGTCAGGCCAAAGTTCTCAACTGAAAAAATACAGTCTCCCACAGGGTCGGGGTTGCACAGTTAATAGACATTCATTCTAAAATGTCTATTACTTAAACTTTTACTCTGATACAACCATCACTTTAACAGGTAAAGTCATATTAGAAGGACATGTTGAATTTGAAAGCATGGTGTCTGGAAATAATGACGATAATGGTAATCAACAACAGGTTCTATTTACTGATTGCCACATGTCAAACACAGTGCTAAATGCTTTGCCCCTCTACTTTAGCAGTCACTCAGCAAGAAGTCCACCATTGTTCCACAACAATATCTCCTTGGAACTCTGATGAGGGGTATTGATGAAAATATACACATCACACAGAGACTTCACAGACAAGTCACAGGGACATATCCTGAGGTTGATATAGCATTTTCTTTCCTGAACTTCTTAAATATCATGTGACTTTAATAATATTATATTTTTATAATATTATTTTTATGCCTTTTATCATTGTGTGTATCTTACTTTTAGGGAATATTTTTATAATATTATTATATTTTTGGAGTGGCAAATTCATGTACAGGGCAGTTAACTATCTTATCCCTGATCTAATTCATGAGCACTACAAAAAACTTAAACCTAGGATCTTAATCCACTCTATTTTCGATGAATGGTTTGGGGCAGATTAATCTCTATATTTACACCTGTTTTCTTATTTGTAAAATGGGCAAAAATAATATAATCTGTCAGAAGTTTGCTTTTATGAGTAAATAAGATAAACAAAAACACTCATCAAAAGATCTTATAAGCAGTTGACAGATGGTAGATAAATGCTGAATGCTGGTAATTCTTACTATTATTTTTATTATTACCAACATTCTTGCTACTTGAGTATTTTAGCATCTATTCCTGTACAGAAACAACATCTAAATCTAACAAACGTCATAGATGATTAGTTATAGGATCAGAGATATGGAGAAGATTATGTGTGTTCTTCAGAAATTTTAGGGCAGAATATTATACAATGAAACAATTATATTTCAAATGTAGGAAAATATTATGGAAGATTTTGTAACAGGCTCACTCATCAGGCTTATTTCTGCCTCTTGTTGTCTTCTTTTTCCTATCTTTTTTTAAAATTGTTTTTGATTTTGCTTTTTTGTACTAAAGATTGAACCTAGAGACTCTTTATCACAGAGCTACATTCCCCAACCATTTTGATTCTAAGACAAGGACTTGCTAAGTGACTCAGGACCTGAGTAAGTTGTGTTCCTGTGTCAGCCTCATGAGTCATTGGGCTCTCATTGTCTTTGAGAGACTTTACAACCCTGCAAGTTGTAGAGAATTGAAATTAATGCAAAAAATTTTATTCATAGTTTTGGAGGCCAAAAAATTCCATTCCAAAATCTGAAAGATGGTTGACCTGCCTATAATTAAGAATTAGAGAAAAGCTCTCTGCCTTTCCTAAAAGCAAGATATACACAAGGATGAAAGGTATCCTGCTGCTCACCCACCTTCTTCCAGGCAGAAGTAAGTTACCCACTAAAATAACTTCAGAAGTTTATCAGCCTATATATGGAACCACAACTTCACTATCTACTTTACCCACTGTTTGTCTTTCCCCTGATTGTAGCCTTTACAGAATCAAAGTCCATTTTCTTGTTTTGTCACTTCTCTAAAAAACCTGCTCTTCTTTCTTGACAGTAGTATGAAAGCTGGAACTCAAAGTTACCTTTCTGAGAACTACTCATTCCCTGGATTTCTCCTACATACACATGTTAATAAATGTGTTTGTTTTTTGTTTGTTAATCTCTGCTCATGGGGCTGGCTCACATATAAACATATGGGCATTGGAGGAAAATCCTGAAAATAGAAATGAAAATTATTCCATTGGATGCAAGGTCTTTCTTTACCTTTTCTATACTGAAGAGATATTTACAAATTCATTTGTCGATTCATTTAAGGATTCCTTATTTGACTACAAATCTGGGAAACTTTTGAGTCTTCCTTTTGAAAAACTGTAACTTCTGTCTAGTTTCTTTATTAACAGATATGCTAACTAAAATGTATTGCATGCTCATTTTATATTTGTATGGGGCATGCCTTTAAGAGTCAAAACTTTTTGAGTTCCAAGATATTTCTTCATTTATTGTAGTTCAATCTTAAGCAATGGCTTAACTTACTTCCCTGTGGGTTTTCTCTTTGCCAAATGTTTTGGGGTAAAAATATATGTCACTCTACCCTCCTTATGGGGGCAATTCTGAGAATCTAATGAAAACAAAACAAAAAAAAAATGGATATAGAAGTGATTCGAAACTGTGGGTCTCTACACAGATGCTACAAATTGGAACTATTCTATTTGGTGGGTGAAAGTGGCCCAGCAATTTGTTACTGGAAATAGAAATACAGCCAGGTTTGGTTGCTGTCTAGTGTAGTATCCTCTGTGGGTCACTACGTTTTTTCCCTAAAGATCAGAACATGCCATCCTGGAACAAGAGAAAGATGGTAGCAGAGTGATTGCGTGTTATCCACAAGACGATGCTGTCAATGAAAGAGTCCATTAGAGTCCCGCCCACAAGTCTAGGGTGTTTTCTTTTCAACAATCCCGCGCAGCCGCAGATGCAGCTCTTTCCTTTTTCGCGGCACTGGACCACAGCAAGCCCGATGGAAGAGCCAATTACGACGGAATGAAGATACTGAATTCAGAGCTCACACATGTAATTTTCAAGTTTAAAAAAAGCTTACCTTATCTTCCGTTTCTCTTCAAGTTAACAGCTTGGAGCTGCTAAATTTAGTGAAACGACTTTCCCAGAGCAGTGAACTCTTCAGGTCAGAAGGAACTTTCAAATATGATCATAGCCAGCCCGTCTCTGATGCATATCACCTTCAATTCCTCAGCTTGGCCTTCATTGGGGCTAATGTTTGCATCAGATTCTTTTTATTTAGCTTTTCTTTTTCCCACTAAGATATGTCATATTTTAGATTCATATGGAACACATTGTTGGTAGAGATCTGGGTTCTTATAACCTGAGGAGGTGTTATGCAGGATCACAGGTAGACCATCACATCTCAATCACAGAGCAAGAAAATTTTTTTGTGCATGCTTCTTATTGAACACTGTCTTAATCTGATTTTGTAGTTCTACTTATCTGACATCAGGAAAATTTCACCAACAGTGAAATCATGAAGGGAGAGAGGCAGAGACAGCATTGGGGAAGGAGGACAGTGGGAAGGAAGTTAAAAATATAAAGTGGATCAAGCACTCACCTGGCCTGAAGAGCTCACCCAAGACAACTAGCTGAGGAAGGATACTGAGAAGCAATGGCTGCACTTGGCTCTAGTTTCCCCACTGACCAGAAGGGTCCTCAGATGGCATGTGGCTCTCAAGTTCTAGTCTAGAGCATGAACAGATTTTTGTTCACAGGAATGCACTTTAGAGTATCAGAATGCAGAGACACTCTCTGCAAGTGCCATCCGGAGAGGGATATTTACTACCTCTGGGTGTGGGGAGAGAGCAAAGCTCTATAGAACTCACCAAATACTAAATGGCTTACTGAAGCTCCTCGTAGGCCTCCTTCCTGGCTGCTAATTTATCAGCCCTGAATTACCCTTTACATTGCATGACTATGTGCATAAAGCAAAATGCTACGTGGAATGAAAAATGGAGCTGCATTTAGGGAGTCTTTTTAGAGTGGAGTTAAAGGGCTGCTGTGTATCTATTTTGGAGGAAATATTCAAAGGACCCAGGGGAGTGCAGTGAGAAGTTGAAATTGAGAGAACGACTCTACATCTGCTTTCACCATACACAGTCTTGAAATCTCTAGAGTTAAGAGATTATAGAGGTGGGGTGAGGCTCAAGGTTAAGAGAAGTGGTACCATCACCATCACCAGGATAGTCTTCTACTACAATAAACCCCTTTCCCCTCAGTGTTCTCATCTTTGCTAGTGGAATTGTCACTCTAATCAAACTCCTGGTGAACATTACGCTCAAAACTATGCCCTCCCCTCCATCTTGTCAGCTGCAATGATGGTATGGGCTATTTTCTTCTCATGCTTTTTCTTCTTAGGCCCACCATTTTATTCCCAGCGCCCCCATTAGGTTCTTATATAATTTCCTCAAACCTAGTGTATAGGCAGACCTATTTTAAGACTAAAGACACTTAAGTCATATCCCTGATTTTCCCAGGTGAATCCCTCTGTTGTGGAATATTCTCTGATCATACAAGGCAAAATCAACTCTTCCTTCCTCTACTCTTTTCTCCTCTGTTCTAGATTTCTCAAATGTTAACATGGGCACAAACTTCCAAGGGTTAAAATATAGATTCTGATCGTATAGGACTGGGGTTCAAGTTGGGTATTTGCATTTCAGTCCTCTAGAGAATGAATAAAACATGAGATTAGCTGTGGAAGGGTTGCTCTTGATAATGGTGAGAACTTTTAGAGTTGGATCGGGTACCCATCCCAATCCCTATGATCCATCCTCTAAAGGAAATTACAGACCTTTCTGAAGCAGGGGAAGCTATTGGGGACAAGTCCCAAGAACCAGAGAAGCAGAGAGACAGAGTATGTTGAAGTGGAAAAGAAATATGATCAAGATTTCAGTGTCCTGGCATCTGATACTAGCTGTTCTTATTAACCGTGTGATTAGCAGAGCATCACTTAACCTCTAAGGACCTTCTTTTACTCATCTGCTAAATGATGACTTTGGACTCCATTAGGTCTCATCCAACTGAAACCATCACTGGTCCTCCAGTGTTTCTTGTTGTAGGGACAAAAAGGACAGGAAGACGGGGCAGAGTGCACTACAGTGGTTCATTCTGTCTCTTTCATTCTCAAAAGGGGTAAAAAGGGCATCCTGTGCTCTGGGCTTCAAGGCAGCTGCAATTGCTGTGCTCTTTTTGGACTTAATCTGTCACAGCTGCCTGTAAACTGCAACTGAGTGGTGGGTGAGGGGGGCTGTGTGAATGAGCTCTATCAGCGATCAATTTACTATCCTCCAGCTATTCAAGATTGCACCTCATTTACTCAAAGAATCAACTGTTGCAAGACAAAATCTCTGCTGACATGACTGAAGTAGGTCATGTTTTTACTGTAACTTGAGCAGCAGGTATTGTTGGGCTTCCAGGCACCACAAACTTGTGTTAAAGGAGAGAGTATGGAAGATATATGGGACTTAGTTAAATTATTTCTAGCTCCCATGGGTACCTGATTAGGATAGAGACTCCTGATATGGACCAAATAAAAGTTAGTGAATTATAGTTGGATGAATCCTAAACATTACAAGTAAATGCTATCATATTATGCAAATCAAGGAAGTGATTTCATTTTATTTTTCTCAAGACACACGGCAGTATGCCACAATATTAAGCACAGTGCGAAGTATACAAGAATATAGATTGAATGGAAGAATGTATTAATTCAACAAATGTTTTTTCAGTGCTAAGCAAGGAATTTTGTATACAAACTTTCTGGTTATTTATTACGTATTAACGAGCACCCCAAAACTCAGTGGCTTAAAACAACCATTATCTCTCAAGGTTGTGAATGGAGTGAATTCTGCTGGATGGTTCAGTTGGCAGAGTCTGGTCATCTGGCAACTTGTCCAGGTGGGAGTGTCTGAAATGGCTCAAACACAGTACTGGCTGTTGGATCTCCAAAAGCACATTTAGGGCTATCAACCAGCATGTTTCAGTTCTCTGGACTATCTTCCCCATGTACTTCGGGTTTCTAATGGCATAATGCATAGATTGCTAGTGTAAGGATGTGGAAGTTGTTGATCATCCTACTCCTGGCCTTCTGTAACATTTTATGGGTCAAAGGCTGTAAGATGTCATCTCAGATGTAAAAGGAAGAGAAATAAACTATATCTCTTGATGTAAAGAATGACATGTGCATATAAGGAGGGGAATGACAGTTGGGAACATCTATAGAGGCTTAATCAAATCTTTTATTATCTGAGCTATTTTCTTTCATTTGAATAAGGTACTAGATTTAAAGGTACAAGACATATAACCACTAGAATGACATAAATTAAGAAGAATGACAGTAACAAGTATTGATAAATTGGTGGAGTAATTGGAATTTTTATGCATGCTGATGAGAATATTAAATGGCACAATCTCCTTAGAAAACTGACAGGTGCTTAGAAATTCAAATGAAAAAGACCTCTAATCTATAGTGACACAAAGCCAACCAGTGTTGCTTGGAGTCATGCGTGGGAAGAGTGAAGTGATTGATAAGGAATATCATAAGGGGATTTTTGAAATGAAAAATATTTTTCTTTGATTATTCTGGTGACGTATGTATCGATTTATTAAGACTCATCAAACTGCACACCTAAAATTGGTTCATTTTATTGCATGCAAATTATAACTCAATAAAATTGATCTTCAAAATAAGACGCTAGATCTGCTCTGGGTGTCCTCAGTTTTCAATGTCACCCATGGATTTGAGGCAGGGCAGAACATCTTAGTCCTGAGTCAATCTTCATATCACCTGAGTTCTTCAAATTTACCTGACACTTCACTGCTTTTTTTAGTGGTCACATCTCCTACTCTTGTGCTATCCTGACTTCTATATTCTGTATATGACTCCACTTACTTTGTTTCTCCAAAGCAATGGTACCTGAGTTACTGTGTATAGTAGGCATTTTTTTAAGGGTTTCAGTGCCGGGGCTTGGGTGGCAACAGATATATCGAAACACAACATGACTGATATCTAAATATTGGGTACTACTTTTCTGAAATATCTCTCCTAGGCTACTATAGAAAATTATCATCAGCTAAAATTTACCCAGACTGCACCTGCAGACATGATCTATGGGACCTTTAAACTTCTGCCAAATCATGCCCATAAATGTCCCCTATCATCCTTCAGGTCACCTTAAGCATCACACATTTAGACATGCTCATTAAAGTGTTAATATTTTCCCTCTTTGAGGTAGTATTTCTCCTAAAAAGGAATTATGATTTATTATTAAATGAAATTATTCTCAGATTCAAATTAAAGTACTTTGAGTCCCTCCTCCCCATATTATTTTTTTTTATCCATAAAAAAAATCTTAGCCTGCAGGAAACTCACAGTACAGAGGAAAAGATAGTGGCAAGAAAACAAGGTTTGTGCAATAAGAAACACATGCACAAGTTCCTGCAAAGCAAGAAGAGGTGCACACCATGAATAAAAGCAGAGCAGGGAAAGAGGAGGATGTTCAGGAAAACTTGCAGAAGCAGTGAAATGCAACTATTGATCATGCACAAAGCTCAATATATACATTTACTTGTGAGGAAGAATCTCCTGACCTATATAAAGAGGAATCCAAAAATGGACTTGGATTTACATGTAGATTAAATCCATGTAGATTAAATTACTTGCTGATTTCTTCTTCAGGTGGTTCTTATTATGAGAACAATAGTGACTACTGCAATTCCAGATTATATTCTTTGTCTGCACCACCCTAAGAGGTGTTTTACACTATTGGCTGTGTATTAAAATCCCCAGGATAGTTCTTTCCCCCCATGAGAAACTCAGTTTTTAATATTTATTATTAATATTTTATTAATTCATGTATACATCTTTATGGATGTCAGACTGTTCCATTTTAGGTTTGAAAAGGTGGTGCCTAAGGATCTTTAAAAATAAAAAGCCATGAGGTTAGAATAAAAATGGGTGTGTGTATGAGGACACAGAACATAGTAACCCACACCATTCAAACCTGATGTGCATTCACAGTTTAGAACCACTGACACAGAGGGAAAAAAATGCCAAAATATGTATTCACTCTCACTTATAATTAGAGGCACACAACTTAAAATTCTTTCTTAATTGTTACTAACATACAGCATGAGAGTATATTCCATTGGCCATACCGTGGACAAGCTGGTTCCTCATACATTGTTGATGGAAATTTGGATTAATGCAATTAGGAGAGAATCATTCATTAGATGGAACTTTGGAAATGTGTAATCAAAATTCATTTACCTTTTGATCCAATAATCTCCTGTAGAAATTAATCCTACTTCTTTATTTCATAGAAATAAAAAATATTTATGTACAAGGTCATTCATTTTTGAAGGATGTGTTTGTAATTTTAAAATATGGGAAGAAACTGTCTGAAAAGCCATATGGTAAAATGGCTGAATAAACTGTGATGCATCTGCAAATGGAGTGCTGTAGTATGTGACTGAAAAAGAATAAGAAAGACTTTGTGCACTGAAGAGATTTCCAAGCTATCTTGTAAACTGAAAAAAAGCAAAATGCAAAAAAAAAAAAAAATTACCTCTAGAAATTGTATTTTGTGTAAGAGAAAAGGCAAAAAAAAAAAAGAAAAGAAAAAGAAAACACACATATTATCTGCACAATTGTACATTTAAAAAAATCAAAGAAAGGAAAGCTGCAAGGCTCATGATATCTGTTACCAAAGAGGTTGAGTGGGAAGGAGTTTGGTGAATGTTATCTGGATGTAGTAATATTTCTCCATGGATGGCTTTCTGTATAATTTCACCTTTGTTACCAACATATCCTCTAACCAAGGAGGATAATATTTTAGCAAAGATGGGGAAAAATGGCCTTTCCTGAGTTTCAAACAAGTAGCATAAACACAGTGAAGACAGAAAAGCAGTTAAACCAACTCTCTTTTGTGTAAAGTAGTCTAAGATGATCAGATGATTTTTTAATGGGCAGGAAAGAGTGTGAACCATGGGCCTAGAAAATTAGCATATCTTCTCATCATTTCCAAAAACAAAGCTTAAACTACTTGAAGTCAGTATCTTCCCATCCTCATGGTCTCTGTTCCTCTTTAAGCAGATTAGACCCATAGCCATTCTTATGCCATTTTCTGTGGACAGGGAAATGCACATATTGATCAACTTAAATTACTCAGGTTATCTCAAAGACCAAAGATGAGTCACATCCCACCCAGAATTTATGGATTCTAATGGAGCATAGATGACCCTCAAAAACATCACACAATAAAGAGGGAAAATTAAGAATATACTCACAGATAGGAAGGGAAAGATATTGACATACCCTGCTTGAAACACTGAGAGGCAGGGCCAGCATGTGCTATTTGAAGTGAATGACAATAATCAACCATAGAATCAGGAGCCATGTCTGCTTTGGAGATTCTAATTTTGAGTCAGGGGAGGTCTGTTTTTAGGGGGAATGCAAAAGGAAATCAAAGGCAGGAGATTTTCAGAGATCCAGGCAGTAACTGAAACAGGGAGTCCTGGAGCAGGATAGGATTCTCAAACCTTCTTGTTGGGAGCTTGTAACAATGAAAATGCCTGAGTTAAACCACAGAAATTCAGTAGGACAGCAAGAGTCCCAGAGACATGATTTTAAACCAACTTTTGAGAAGATTCAGAGCTAGGTGGTCTGACCACATTTTGAGAAACTCCTGTAATAGAAAACAAGGATGCCAGTTACCTAGTTACTTTCTGGTAGTTAAAAGAAAATAAAGATTCAATTGAGAGAGTTCAGGCTCAGGTAAAAACTTGACTACTGGACTGGTAATCACATCTCTCCTAATATTAATCATTCCTATCATTGAAAATGCACCCATTATTATATTCCTACCTTGTCTTGGGCCATTTAAATACAGCATCGAGCCCATAAGGAAATCAAAGCCCAGTGGCTCAATAACACATTTACCTTTAGCTCAGCACCTGTAAGAGGTGGAGATTCTGCCTGAGTATGGAAATTGAGAGTTTTGCCCTTGTGCTACTGCTACATTGTTGAGAGAACACAGTATAAAGGTAAGAGCAGAATTGATGGCAGCTCTACTTTAAAAAGTATGGGCAATATACAATATTATGGAATCTTGACTGATATCATTAATGGCCTCAGAGACAAGTGGGGATGGGAATGGTGGTAAGAACTGATCTTCCAGGAAAAAAGGATAGGCAATGGCAAAGAAAGAAACAAAGAAAGATTCTCCCTAGAGGCACCTTTTAATTAGGTGACAGATAATAGTCATTCCTAAGCAAAGAATGTTAGCATGGACCTTGAATTCTGGTTTTAACACAGATAACTCATCATATTGGGTATATTGATATTTACGGTCCTCAAACTTTCTATTTACAAAGTAAGAGTGCCAACCTACATAGTTCATAGAGGAACATGGAATAAAAAGGAGATGGGAAACACTCATTTTCTTATAAAAAAACGAATTAAAACTATTCAGAAGCTGGGAGTGGTGGTGCATATGTGTAATCCTATCTACTTGGGAGGCTGAGGCAGGAGGATAACAAGTTTGAGGCTAGCCTTGACAATTTAGTGAGATAATTTCTTAAAACAGAAAAGAAAACAAACTACACAGGATATAGTCCTACAAATTCATAATCCTATTGGGTTAGTATATATCCTAATTGCATAATTCTATGCAAACTGCAAAACATATTTAGGGAAATTTATCAATAAGAGTTATATATCAAAAGATGAAAGATGATTTGAATACAGTATAATCAAAGGGTCAGCATGTTTTTGTGTAAGACTTTACATCTAAAACTTCTTCCTGAAGGAAAAATCCCAAAGAAATATATTGCAAACCACCTACTTGAAAATGCACATAGGCTGCCCTTTCATTTCAAGAGAAAACAGTGATCCAAAAATGAGTTATGAGAAATGTTTTGAAAACATGTCAGCAATGCTGAAATTAGCTCATGCCTGCTCCACCTTTCCTGGACGTCCTTGGGGAAGCATCAGCCCGAGTGAGAAAGGTCTCTGTGTGGTCTTTGTTCAGTGCCATTGACCCTCTCCCTTCTTATGTGTTAGGACTGTGATCAGGTCCTGGACAATGATGAGGAAGAATCTTGATTCTCCAAACAAGCAAGGAGACAAGTACCCACAAAAGACACCCATAGGGACCCAGGTTTTCTTCCTGTTCCTGCTGAAGCTTCTGAGGGTCTAAACTTCTACTTTGAGGAAGGAATTCATCCTGTAAAAATGTGCCATTTTGGTGCCAGAGGACAGGCCCTAGTACCACTGATATCACCGCCAGTTACCACTCAGATCCTGTCATTCTCATTTCTGTGCATTATTCTATTTGCAAAAATCAGCTCTGCCTTTTGTTGTTTTTCTAGTTTCCTTGACTACCAATTAGTAAATTCTTCATTAACTGTGATAATGATGAAACTTATCAAGTTTTTGGTCCTCCAGCACTGGCTTTTGCTTGACTTTTGCTCTTAAACAACTTGAAAGCAGAAAAAAAAAAGAAAAAAGAAAAAAAGAAAGAAGAAAGACAAAACCAGATATTTAGTGAAATGGTGTAATGGGTTTTTATAAGGGCTATAACAGGAAAGGTTCAATGTGCCATGAAAACAGTTGCGACTCACTGTACAAGCTTGAAGAAGCCTTCCAGAGGGGAGATGATAAGAAATGACACTGTCCAAAAGTCTGTTTTCTGCTCACACCTGAATCCCACCATCATTCGCTAGACTGTGTACAGCAGCCCAATGGTTTTAAGCAGGAGATATTTAGAGCCCCCCCGCCCCCGCCGTCTTCTCATCTCCCCATTTCTCAGGCTTGGAAGAAACCAATCCACATTTATCACATTTCCAGTACCAGGCACTGTTCCATTTCTACCAAGTATAATGTAGTTTTCCAAAGATGATAAGATAATCACAACATCCCAGATATGACACCAATCCTTCTTAAGCTACCAGTGAAAGAATTGGGGGTTACACCAATATCAAGCCATTGCTTCTGGAATTCAATTTCTCCTCTGGACATCTATTTTTTTTTTCTTTTTCTTTTTTGTTTCAGGCAGAGGGTAATTTGTATAGTAGCTGAAATAAAAGAAGCTTAACAGATGAAATCCATGGTCCAACCCTGTGGACATCATTGAGGAGTTAATGAAATTTCTGAGCCTGGAACAGATTATTAGGCAACCGCTGAGATTGGAAAAAGATTAAGCTACTGAATTGCAGCAGAACCAAAGGCAGGAGTCTAAAGTCAGCATTCATCATGCTCCATGGAAGATGAACAATTCAGGAAATAGAAGTGGGTAAGCTGCTCTGAACTCTTAAGCCATTGTGCCCTGTCCCTACCCAACCCCGATGGATGGACATTGTTTCTTTTGCCCAGTTCTGTCATTCCCCCTGCTCAAAAAATATTCAGTAGTTCCCCCAGTGTCCCACACACTTGTTTCCTAGCATTCTAGGACATCCAAGACTCTCCTTCCAATTCCTTCATGCAATGTATTCCATTGCTTCCCTACATAAATTATATTTGGAGGGGCACCTTAGGCAGGTTTTTCAGAGTAGATATCCACTGTTTTATTCATTAATCTCTGTTGCCATACCTTTGTTTGCACTATTGCCCTAACTGGAAATGATCCTTCCGCATTCTTAGTTGCAAGGTCGATAATAAAATTGGGATTTTCCCCAAATACCAATAGA